>NW_027064268.1:0-27177 GCF_032884065.1 Artemia franciscana
TTACCCTCGAAAACTAAAACTTTTGAAATAGGAAAAGAGCCTTTAATCACATTCTTTACCATTTGCAATCATAAAATAGTCTAATATCTTCATTTTTTCAACATACGTAGCTATTACCCTCGAAAACTAAAACTTTTGAAATAGGAAAAGAGCCTTTAATCACATTCTTTACCATTTGCAATCATAAAATAGTCTAATATCTTCATTTTTTCAACATACGTAGCTATTACCCTCGAAAACTAAAACTTTTGAAATAGGAAAAGAGCCTTTAATCACATTCTTTACCATTTGCAATCATAAAATAGTCTAATATCTTCATTTTTTCAACATACGTAGCTATTACCCTCGAAAACTAAAACTTTTGAAATAGGAAAAGAGCCTTTAATCACATTCTTTACCATTTGCAATCATAAAATAGTCTAATATCTTCATTTTTTCAACATACGTAGCTATTACCCTCGAAAACTAAAACTTTTGAAATAGGAAAAGAGCCTTTAATCACATTCTTTACCATTTGCAATCATAAAATAGTCTAATATCTTCATTTTTTCAACATACGTAGCTATTACCCTCGAAAACTAAAACTTTTGAAATAGGAAAAGAGCCTTTAATCACATTCTTTACCATTTGCAATCATAAAATAGTCTAATATCTTCATTTTTTCAACATACGTAGCTATTACCCTCGAAAACTAAAACTTTTGAAATAGGAAAAGAGCCTTTAATCACATTCTTTACCATTGCAATCATAAAATAGTCTAATATCTTCATTTTTTCAACATACGTAGCTATTACCCTCGAAAACTAAAACTTTTGAAATAGGAAAAGAGCCTTTAATCACATTCTTTACCATTTGCAATCATAAAATAGTCTAATATCTTCATTTTTTCAACATACGTAGCTATTACCCTCGAAAACTAAAACTTTTGAAATAGGAAAAGAGCCTTTAATCACATTCTTTACCATTTGCAATCATAAAATAGTCTAATATCTTCATTTTTTCAACATACGTAGCTATTACCCTCGAAAACTAAAACTTTTGAAATAGGAAAAGAGCCTTTAATCACATTCTTTACCATTTGCAATCATAAAATAGTCTAATATCTTCATTTTTTCAACATACGTAGCTATTACCCTCGAAAACTAAAACTTTTGAAATAGGAAAAGAGCCTTTAATCACATTCTTTACCATTTGCAATCATAAAATAGTCTAATATCTTCATTTTTTCAACATACGTAGCTATTACCCTCGAAAACTAAAACTTTTGAAATAGGAAAAGAGCCTTTAATCACATTCTTTACCATTGCAATCATAAAATAGTCTAATATCTTCATTTTTTCAACATACGTAGCTATTACCCTCGAAAACTAAAACTTTTGAAATAGGAAAAGAGCCTTTAATCACATTCTTTACCATTGCAATCATAAAATAGTCTAATATCTTCATTTTTTCCAACATACGTAGCTATTACCCTCGAAAACTAAAACTTTTGAAATAGGAAAAGAGCCTTTAATCACATTCTTTACCATTGCAATCATAAAATAGTCTAATATCTTCATTTTTTCCAACATACGTAGCTATTACCCTCGAAAACTAAAACTTTTGAAATAGGAAAAGAGCCTTTAATCACATTCTTTACCATTTGCAATCATAAAATAGTCTAATATCTTCATTTTTTCAACATACGTAGCTATTACCCTCGAAAACTAAAACTTTTGAAATAGGAAAAGAGCCTTTAATCACATTCTTTACCATTGCAATCATAAAATAGTCTAATATCTTCATTTTTTCAACATACGTAGCTATTACCCTCGAAAACTAAAACTTTTGAAATAGGAAAAGAGCCTTTAATCACATTCTTTACCATGTGCAATCATAAAATAGTCTAATATCTTCATTTTTTCAACATACGTAGCTATTACCCTCGAAAACTAAAACTTTTGAAATAGGAAAAGAGCCTTTAATCACATTCTTTACCATTTGCAATCATAAAATAGTCTAATATCTTCATTTTTTCAACATACGTAGCTATTACCCTCGAAAACTAAAACTTTTGAAATAGGAAAAGAGCCTTTAATCACATTCTTTACCATTTGCAATCATAAAATAGTCTAATATCTTCATTTTTTCAACATACGTAGCTATTACCCTCGAAAACTAAAACTTTTGAAATAGGAAAAGAGCCTTTAATCACATTCTTTACCATTTGCAATCATAAAATAGTCTAATATCTTCATTTTTTCCAACATACGTAGCTATTACCCTCGAAAACTAAAACTTTTGAAATAGGAAAAGAGCCTTTAATCACATTCTTTACCATTTGCAATCATAAAATAGTCTAATATCTTCATTTTTTCAACATACGTAGCTATTACCCTCGAAAACTAAAACTTTTGAAATAGGAAAAGAGCCTTTAATCACATTCTTTACCATTTGCAATCATAAAATAGTCTAATATCTTCATTTTTTCAACATACGTAGCTATTACCCTCGAAAACTAAAACTTTTGAAATAGGAAAAGAGCCTTTAATCACATTCTTTACCATGTGCAATCATAAAATAGTCTAATATCTTCATTTTTTCAACATACGTAGCTATTACCCTCGAAAACTAAAACTTTTGAAATAGGAAAAGAGCCTTTAATCACATTCTTTACCATTGCAATCATAAAATAGTCTAATATCTTCATTTTTTCAACATACGTAGCTATTACCCTCGAAAACTAAAACTTTTGAAATAGGAAAAGAGCCTTTAATCACATTCTTTACCATTTGCAATCATAAAATAGTCTAATATCTTCATTTTTTCAACATACGTAGCTATTACCCTCGAAAACTAAAACTTTTGAAATAGGAAAAGAGCCTTTAATCACATTCTTTACCATTTGCAATCATAAAATAGTCTAATATCTTCATTTTTTCAACATACGTAGCTATTACCCTCGAAAACTAAAACTTTTGAAATAGGAAAAGAGCCTTTAATCACATTCTTTACCATTTGCAATCATAAAATAGTCTAATATCTTCATTTTTTCCAACATACGTAGCTATTACCCTCGAAAACTAAAACTTTTGAAATAGGAAAAGAGCCTTTAATCACATTCTTTACCATTTGCAATCATAAAATAGTCTAATATCTTCATTTTTTCAACATACGTAGCTATTACCCTCGAAAACTAAAACTTTTGAAATAGGAAAAGAGCCTTTAATCACATTCTTTACCATGTGCAATCATAAAATAGTCTAATATCTTCATTTTTTCAACATACGTAGCTATTACCCTCGAAAACTAAAACTTTTGAAATAGGAAAAGAGCCTTTAATCACATTCTTTACCATGTGCAATCATAAAATAGTCTAATATCTTCATTTTTTCAACATACGTAGCTATTACCCTCGAAAACTAAAACTTTTGAAATAGGAAAAGAGCCTTTAATCACATTCTTTACCATTGCAATCATAAAATAGTCTAATATCTTCATTTTTTCAACATACGTAGCTATTACCCTCGAAAACTAAAACTTTTGAAATAGGAAAAGAGCCTTTAATCACATTCTTTACCATTTGCAATCATAAAATAGTCTAATATCTTCATTTTTTCAACATACGTAGCTATTACCCTCGAAAACTAAAACTTTTGAAATAGGAAAAGAGCCTTTAATCACATTCTTTACCATTTGCAATCATAAAATAGTCTAATATCTTCATTTTTTCAACATACGTAGCTATTACCCTCGAAAACTAAAACTTTTGAAATAGGAAAAGAGCCTTTAATCACATTCTTTACCATTTGCAATCATAAAATAGTCTAATATCTTCATTTTTTCAACATACGTAGCTATTACCCTCGAAAACTAAAACTTTTGAAATAGGAAAAGAGCCTTTAATCACATTCTTTACCATGTGCAATCATAAAATAGTCTAATATCTTCATTTTTTCCAACATACGTAGCTATTACCCTCGAAAACTAAAACTTTTGAAATAGGAAAAGAGCCTTTAATCACATTCTTTACCATGTGCAATCATAAAATAGTCTAATATCTTCATTTTTTCAACATACGTAGCTATTACCCTCGAAAACTAAAACTTTTGAAATAGGAAAAGAGCCTTTAATCACATTCTTTACCATTGCAATCATAAAATAGTCTAATATCTTCATTTTTTCAACATACGTAGCTATTACCCTCGAAAACTAAAACTTTTGAAATAGGAAAAGAGCCTTTAATCACATTCTTTACCATTTGCAATCATAAAATAGTCTAATATCTTCATTTTTTCAACATACGTAGCTATTACCCTCGAAAACTAAAACTTTTGAAATAGGAAAAGAGCCTTTAATCACATTCTTTACCATTTGCAATCATAAAATAGTCTAATATCTTCATTTTTTCAACATACGTAGCTATTACCCTCGAAAACTAAAACTTTTGAAATAGGAAAAGAGCCTTTAATCACATTCTTTACCATTTGCAATCATAAAATAGTCTAATATCTTCATTTTTTCAACATACGTAGCTATTACCCTCGAAAACTAAAACTTTTGAAATAGGAAAAGAGCCTTTAATCACATTCTTTACCATTTGCAATCATAAAATAGTCTAATATCTTCATTTTTTCAACATACGTAGCTATTACCCTCGAAAACTAAAACTTTTGAAATAGGAAAAGAGCCTTTAATCACATTCTTTACCATGTGCAATCATAAAATAGTCTAATATCTTCATTTTTTCAACATACGTAGCTATTACCCTCGAAAACTAAAACTTTTGAAATAGGAAAAGAGCCTTTAATCACATTCTTTACCATTTGCAATCATAAAATAGTCTAATATCTTCATTTTTTCAACATACGTAGCTATTACCCTCGAAAACTAAAACTTTTGAAATAGGAAAAGAGCCTTTAATCACATTCTTTACCATTTGCAATCATAAAATAGTCTAATATCTTCATTTTTTCAACATACGTAGCTATTACCCTCGAAAACTAAAACTTTTGAAATAGGAAAAGAGCCTTTAATCACATTCTTTACCATTTGCAATCATAAAATAGTCTAATATCTTCATTTTTTCAACATACGTAGCTATTACCCTCGAAAACTAAAACTTTTGAAATAGGAAAAGAGCCTTTAATCACATTCTTTACCATTTGCAATCATAAAATAGTCTAATATCTTCATTTTTTCAACATACGTAGCTATTACCCTCGAAAACTAAAACTTTTGAAATAGGAAAAGAGCCTTTAATCACATTCTTTACCATTTGCAATCATAAAATAGTCTAATATCTTCATTTTTTCAACATACGTAGCTATTACCCTCGAAAACTAAAACTTTTGAAATAGGAAAAGAGCCTTTAATCACATTCTTTACCATGTGCAATCATAAAATAGTCTAATATCTTCATTTTTTCAACATACGTAGCTATTACCCTCGAAAACTAAAACTTTTGAAATAGGAAAAGAGCCTTTAATCACATTCTTTACCATTTGCAATCATAAAATAGTCTAATATCTTCATTTTTTCAACATACGTAGCTATTACCCTCGAAAACTAAAACTTTTGAAATAGGAAAAGAGCCTTTAATCACATTCTTTACCATTTGCAATCATAAAATAGTCTAATATCTTCATTTTTTCAACATACGTAGCTATTACCCTCGAAAACTAAAACTTTTGAAATAGGAAAAGAGCCTTTAATCACATTCTTTACCATTTGCAATCATAAAATAGTCTAATATCTTCATTTTTTCAACATACGTAGCTATTACCCTCGAAAACTAAAACTTTTGAAATAGGAAAAGAGCCTTTAATCACATTCTTTACCATTTGCAATCATAAAATAGTCTAATATCTTCATTTTTTCAACATACGTAGCTATTACCCTCGAAAACTAAAACTTTTGAAATAGGAAAAGAGCCTTTAATCACATTCTTTACCATTTGCAATCATAAAATAGTCTAATATCTTCATTTTTTCAACATACGTAGCTATTACCCTCGAAAACTAAAACTTTTGAAATAGGAAAAGAGCCTTTAATCACATTCTTTACCATTTGCAATCATAAAATAGTCTAATATCTTCATTTTTTCAACATACGTAGCTATTACCCTCGAAAACTAAAACTTTTGAAATAGGAAAAGAGCCTTTAATCACATTCTTTACCATTTGCAATCATAAAATAGTCTAATATCTTCATTTTTTCAACATACGTAGCTATTACCCTCGAAAACTAAAACTTTTGAAATAGGAAAAGAGCCTTTAATCACATTCTTTACCATTTGCAATCATAAAATAGTCTAATATCTTCATTTTTTCAACATACGTAGCTATTACCCTCGAAAACTAAAACTTTTGAAATAGGAAAAGAGCCTTTAATCACATTCTTTACCATTTGCAATCATAAAATAGTCTAATATCTTCATTTTTTCAACATACGTAGCTATTACCCTCGAAAACTAAAACTTTTGAAATAGGAAAAGAGCCTTTAATCACATTCTTTACCATTTGCAATCATAAAATAGTCTAATATCTTCATTTTTTCAACATACGTAGCTATTACCCTCGAAAACTAAAACTTTTGAAATAGGAAAAGAGCCTTTAATCACATTCTTTACCATTTGCAATCATAAAATAGTCTAATATCTTCATTTTTTCAACATACGTAGCTATTACCCTCGAAAACTAAAACTTTTGAAATAGGAAAAGAGCCTTTAATCACATTCTTTACCATTTGCAATCATAAAATAGTCTAATATCTTCATTTTTTCAACATACGTAGCTATTACCCTCGAAAACTAAAACTTTTGAAATAGGAAAAGAGCCTTTAATCACATTCTTTACCATTTGCAATCATAAAATAGTCTAATATCTTCATTTTTTCAACATACGTAGCTATTACCCTCGAAAACTAAAACTTTTGAAATAGGAAAAGAGCCTTTAATCACATTCTTTACCATTTGCAATCATAAAATAGTCTAATATCTTCATTTTTTCAACATACGTAGCTATTACCCTCGAAAACTAAAACTTTTGAAATAGGAAAAGAGCCTTTAATCACATTCTTTACCATTTGCAATCATAAAATAGTCTAATATCTTCATTTTTTCAACATACGTAGCTATTACCCTCGAAAACTAAAACTTTTGAAATAGGAAAAGAGCCTTTAATCACATTCTTTACCATTTGCAATCATAAAATAGTCTAATATCTTCATTTTTTCAACATACGTAGCTATTACCCTCGAAAACTAAAACTTTTGAAATAGGAAAAGAGCCTTTAATCACATTCTTTACCATTTGCAATCATAAAATAGTCTAATATCTTCATTTTTTCAACATACGTAGCTATTACCCTCGAAAACTAAAACTTTTGAAATAGGAAAAGAGCCTTTAATCACATTCTTTACCATTTGCAATCATAAAATAGTCTAATATCTTCATTTTTTCAACATACGTAGCTATTACCCTCGAAAACTAAAACTTTTGAAATAGGAAAAGAGCCTTTAATCACATTCTTTACCATTTGCAATCATAAAATAGTCTAATATCTTCATTTTTTCAACATACGTAGCTATTACCCTCGAAAACTAAAACTTTTGAAATAGGAAAAGAGCCTTTAATCACATTCTTTACCATTTGCAATCATAAAATAGTCTAATATCTTCATTTTTTCAACATACGTAGCTATTACCCTCGAAAACTAAAACTTTTGAAATAGGAAAAGAGCCTTTAATCACATTCTTTACCATTTGCAATCATAAAATAGTCTAATATCTTCATTTTTTCAACATACGTAGCTATTACCCTCGAAAACTAAAACTTTTGAAATAGGAAAAGAGCCTTTAATCACATTCTTTACCATTTGCAATCATAAAATAGTCTAATATCTTCATTTTTTCAACATACGTAGCTATTACCCTCGAAAACTAAAACTTTTGAAATAGGAAAAGAGCCTTTAATCACATTCTTTACCATTTGCAATCATAAAATAGTCTAATATCTTCATTTTTTCAACATACGTAGCTATTACCCTCGAAAACTAAAACTTTTGAAATAGGAAAAGAGCCTTTAATCACATTCTTTACCATTTGCAATCATAAAATAGTCTAATATCTTCATTTTTTCAACATACGTAGCTATTACCCTCGAAAACTAAAACTTTTGAAATAGGAAAAGAGCCTTTAATCACATTCTTTACCATTTGCAATCATAAAATAGTCTAATATCTTCATTTTTTCAACATACGTAGCTATTACCCTCGAAAACTAAAACTTTTGAAATAGGAAAAGAGCCTTTAATCACATTCTTTACCATTTGCAATCATAAAATAGTCTAATATCTTCATTTTTTCAACATACGTAGCTATTACCCTCGAAAACTAAAACTTTTGAAATAGGAAAAGAGCCTTTAATCACATTCTTTACCATTTGCAATCATAAAATAGTCTAATATCTTCATTTTTTCAACATACGTAGCTATTACCCTCGAAAACTAAAACTTTTGAAATAGGAAAAGAGCCTTTAATCACATTCTTTACCATTTGCAATCATAAAATAGTCTAATATCTTCATTTTTTCAACATACGTAGCTATTACCCTCGAAAACTAAAACTTTTGAAATAGGAAAAGAGCCTTTAATCACATTCTTTACCATTGCAATCATAAAATAGTCTAATATCTTCATTTTTTCAACATACGTAGCTATTACCCTCGAAAACTAAAACTTTTGAAATAGGAAAAGAGCCTTTAATCACATTCTTTACCATTTGCAATCATAAAATAGTCTAATATCTTCATTTTTTCAACATACGTAGCTATTACCCTCGAAAACTAAAACTTTTGAAATAGGAAAAGAGCCTTTAATCACATTCTTTACCATTTGCAATCATAAAATAGTCTAATATCTTCATTTTTTCAACATACGTAGCTATTACCCTCGAAAACTAAAACTTTTGAAATAGGAAAAGAGCCTTTAATCACATTCTTTACCATTTGCAATCATAAAATAGTCTAATATCTTCATTTTTTCAACATACGTAGCTATTACCCTCGAAAACTAAAACTTTTGAAATAGGAAAAGAGCCTTTAATCACATTCTTTACCATTTGCAATCATAAAATAGTCTAATATCTTCATTTTTTCAACATACGTAGCTATTACCCTCGAAAACTAAAACTTTTGAAATAGGAAAAGAGCCTTTAATCACATTCTTTACCATTGCAATCATAAAATAGTCTAATATCTTCATTTTTTCAACATACGTAGCTATTACCCTCGAAAACTAAAACTTTTGAAATAGGAAAAGAGCCTTTAATCACATTCTTTACCATGTGCAATCATAAAATAGTCTAATATCTTCATTTTTTCAACATACGTAGCTATTACCCTCGAAAACTAAAACTTTTGAAATAGGAAAAGAGCCTTTAATCACATTCTTTACCATTTGCAATCATAAAATAGTCTAATATCTTCATTTTTTCAACATACGTAGCTATTACCCTCGAAAACTAAAACTTTTGAAATAGGAAAAGAGCCTTTAATCACATTCTTTACCATTGCAATCATAAAATAGTCTAATATCTTCATTTTTTCAACATACGTAGCTATTACCCTCGAAAACTAAAACTTTTGAAATAGGAAAAGAGCCTTTAATCACATTCTTTACCATTTGCAATCATAAAATAGTCTAATATCTTCATTTTTTCAACATACGTAGCTATTACCCTCGAAAACTAAAACTTTTGAAATAGGAAAAGAGCCTTTAATCACATTCTTTACCATTTGCAATCATAAAATAGTCTAATATCTTCATTTTTTCAACATACGTAGCTATTACCCTCGAAAACTAAAACTTTTGAAATAGGAAAAGAGCCTTTAATCACATTCTTTACCATTGCAATCATAAAATAGTCTAATATCTTCATTTTTTCAACATACGTAGCTATTACCCTCGAAAACTAAAACTTTTGAAATAGGAAAAGAGCCTTTAATCACATTCTTTACCATTTGCAATCATAAAATAGTCTAATATCTTCATTTTTTCAACATACGTAGCTATTACCCTCGAAAACTAAAACTTTTGAAATAGGAAAAGAGCCTTTAATCACATTCTTTACCATTTGCAATCATAAAATAGTCTAATATCTTCATTTTTTCAACATACGTAGCTATTACCCTCGAAAACTAAAACTTTTGAAATAGGAAAAGAGCCTTTAATCACATTCTTTACCATGTGCAATCATAAAATAGTCTAATATCTTCATTTTTTCCAACATACGTAGCTATTACCCTCGAAAACTAAAACTTTTGAAATAGGAAAAGAGCCTTTAATCACATTCTTTACCATTTGCAATCATAAAATAGTCTAATATCTTCATTTTTTCAACATACGTAGCTATTACCCTCGAAAACTAAAACTTTTGAAATAGGAAAAGAGCCTTTAATCACATTCTTTACCATGTGCAATCATAAAATAGTCTAATATCTTCATTTTTTCAACATACGTAGCTATTACCCTCGAAAACTAAAACTTTTGAATAGGAAAAGAGCCTTTAATCACATTCTTTACCATTTGCAATCATAAAATAGTCTAATATCTTCATTTTTTCAACATACGTAGCTATTACCCTCGAAAACTAAAACTTTTGAAATAGGAAAAGAGCCTTTAATCACATTCTTTACCATTTGCAATCATAAAATAGTCTAATATCTTCATTTTTTCAACATACGTAGCTATTACCCTCGAAAACTAAAACTTTTGAAATAGGAAAAGAGCCTTTAATCACATTCTTTACCATTTGCAATCATAAAATAGTCTAATATCTTCATTTTTTCAACATACGTAGCTATTACCCTCGAAAACTAAAACTTTTGAAATAGGAAAAGAGCCTTTAATCACATTCTTTACCATTTGCAATCATAAAATAGTCTAATATCTTCATTTTTTCAACATACGTAGCTATTACCCTCGAAAACTAAAACTTTTGAAATAGGAAAAGAGCCTTTAATCACATTCTTTACCATTTGCAATCATAAAATAGTCTAATATCTTCATTTTTTCAACATACGTAGCTATTACCCTCGAAAACTAAAACTTTTGAAATAGGAAAAGAGCCTTTAATCACATTCTTTACCATGTGCAATCATAAAATAGTCTAATATCTTCATTTTTTCAACATACGTAGCTATTACCCTCGAAAACTAAAACTTTTGAAATAGGAAAAGAGCCTTTAATCACATTCTTTACCATTTGCAATCATAAAATAGTCTAATATCTTCATTTTTTCAACATACGTAGCTATTACCCTCGAAAACTAAAACTTTTGAAATAGGAAAAGAGCCTTTAATCACATTCTTTACCATTGCAATCATAAAATAGTCTAATATCTTCATTTTTTCAACATACGTAGCTATTACCCTCGAAAACTAAAACTTTTGAAATAGGAAAAGAGCCTTTAATCACATTCTTTACCATTTGCAATCATAAAATAGTCTAATATCTTCATTTTTTCAACATACGTAGCTATTACCCTCGAAAACTAAAACTTTTGAAATAGGAAAAGAGCCTTTAATCACATTCTTTACCATTTGCAATCATAAAATAGTCTAATATCTTCATTTTTTCAACATACGTAGCTATTACCCTCGAAAACTAAAACTTTTGAAATAGGAAAAGAGCCTTTAATCACATTCTTTACCATTTGCAATCATAAAATAGTCTAATATCTTCATTTTTTCAACATACGTAGCTATTACCCTCGAAAACTAAAACTTTTGAAATAGGAAAAGAGCCTTTAATCACATTCTTTACCATTTGCAATCATAAAATAGTCTAATATCTTCATTTTTTCAACATACGTAGCTATTACCCTCGAAAACTAAAACTTTTGAAATAGGAAAAGAGCCTTTAATCACATTCTTTACCATGTGCAATCATAAAATAGTCTAATATCTTCATTTTTTCAACATACGTAGCTATTACCCTCGAAAACTAAAACTTTTGAAATAGGAAAAGAGCCTTTAATCACATTCTTTACCATTGCAATCATAAAATAGTCTAATATCTTCATTTTTTCAACATACGTAGCTATTACCCTCGAAAACTAAAACTTTTGAAATAGGAAAAGAGCCTTTAATCACATTCTTTACCATTGCAATCATAAAATAGTCTAATATCTTCATTTTTTCAACATACGTAGCTATTACCCTCGAAAACTAAAACTTTTGAAATAGGAAAAGAGCCTTTAATCACATTCTTTACCATTTGCAATCATAAAATAGTCTAATATCTTCATTTTTTCAACATACGTAGCTATTACCCTCGAAAACTAAAACTTTTGAAATAGGAAAAGAGCCTTTAATCACATTCTTTACCATTTGCAATCATAAAATAGTCTAATATCTTCATTTTTTCAACATACGTAGCTATTACCCTCGAAAACTAAAACTTTTGAAATAGGAAAAGAGCCTTTAATCACATTCTTTACCATTTGCAATCATAAAATAGTCTAATATCTTCATTTTTTCAACATACGTAGCTATTACCCTCGAAAACTAAAACTTTTGAAATAGGAAAAGAGCCTTTAATCACATTCTTTACCATGTGCAATCATAAAATAGTCTAATATCTTCATTTTTTCAACATACGTAGCTATTACCCTCGAAAACTAAAACTTTTGAAATAGGAAAAGAGCCTTTAATCACATTCTTTACCATGTGCAATCATAAAATAGTCTAATATCTTCATTTTTTCAACATACGTAGCTATTACCCTCGAAAACTAAAACTTTTGAAATAGGAAAAGAGCCTTTAATCACATTCTTTACCATGTGCAATCATAAAATAGTCTAATATCTTCATTTTTTCAACATACGTAGCTATTACCCTCGAAAACTAAAACTTTTGAAATAGGAAAAGAGCCTTTAATCACATTCTTTACCATTTGCAATCATAAAATAGTCTAATATCTTCATTTTTTCAACATACGTAGCTATTACCCTCGAAAACTAAAACTTTTGAAATAGGAAAAGAGCCTTTAATCACATTCTTTACCATTTGCAATCATAAAATAGTCTAATATCTTCATTTTTTCAACATACGTAGCTATTACCCTCGAAAACTAAAACTTTTGAAATAGGAAAAGAGCCTTTAATCACATTCTTTACCATTTGCAATCATAAAATAGTCTAATATCTTCATTTTTTCAACATACGTAGCTATTACCCTCGAAAACTAAAACTTTTGAAATAGGAAAAGAGCCTTTAATCACATTCTTTACCATTTGCAATCATAAAATAGTCTAATATCTTCATTTTTTCAACATACGTAGCTATTACCCTCGAAAACTAAAACTTTTGAAATAGGAAAAGAGCCTTTAATCACATTCTTTACCATTTGCAATCATAAAATAGTCTAATATCTTCATTTTTTCAACATACGTAGCTATTACCCTCGAAAACTAAAACTTTTGAAATAGGAAAAGAGCCTTTAATCACATTCTTTACCATGTGCAATCATAAAATAGTCTAATATCTTCATTTTTTCAACATACGTAGCTATTACCCTCGAAAACTAAAACTTTTGAAATAGGAAAAGAGCCTTTAATCACATTCTTTACCATTTGCAATCATAAAATAGTCTAATATCTTCATTTTTTCAACATACGTAGCTATTACCCTCGAAAACTAAAACTTTTGAAATAGGAAAAGAGCCTTTAATCACATTCTTTACCATTTGCAATCATAAAATAGTCTAATATCTTCATTTTTTCAACATACGTAGCTATTACCCTCGAAAACTAAAACTTTTGAAATAGGAAAAGAGCCTTTAATCACATTCTTTACCATTTGCAATCATAAAATAGTCTAATATCTTCATTTTTTCAACATACGTAGCTATTACCCTCGAAAACTAAAACTTTTGAAATAGGAAAAGAGCCTTTAATCACATTCTTTACCATTTGCAATCATAAAATAGTCTAATATCTTCATTTTTTCAACATACGTAGCTATTACCCTCGAAAACTAAAACTTTTGAAATAGGAAAAGAGCCTTTAATCACATTCTTTACCATTTGCAATCATAAAATAGTCTAATATCTTCATTTTTTCAACATACGTAGCTATTACCCTCGAAAACTAAAACTTTTGAAATAGGAAAAGAGCCTTTAATCACATTCTTTACCATGCAATCATAAAATAGTCTAATATCTTCATTTTTTCAACATACGTAGCTATTACCCTCGAAAACTAAAACTTTTGAAATAGGAAAAGAGCCTTTAATCACATTCTTTACCATTGCAATCATAAAATAGTCTAATATCTTCATTTTTTCAACATACGTAGCTATTACCCTCGAAAACTAAAACTTTTGAAATAGGAAAAGAGCCTTTAATCACATTCTTTACCATTTGCAATCATAAAATAGTCTAATATCTTCATTTTTTCAACATACGTAGCTATTACCCTCGAAAACTAAAACTTTTGAAATAGGAAAAGAGCCTTTAATCACATTCTTTACCATTTGCAATCATAAAATAGTCTAATATCTTCATTTTTTCAACATACGTAGCTATTACCCTCGAAAACTAAAACTTTTGAAATAGGAAAAGAGCCTTTAATCACATTCTTTACCATTTGCAATCATAAAATAGTCTAATATCTTCATTTTTTCAACATACGTAGCTATTACCCTCGAAAACTAAAACTTTTGAAATAGGAAAAGAGCCTTTAATCACATTCTTTACCATTTGCAATCATAAAATAGTCTAATATCTTCATTTTTTCAACATACGTAGCTATTACCCTCGAAAACTAAAACTTTTGAAATAGGAAAAGAGCCTTTAATCACATTCTTTACCATTTGCAATCATAAAATAGTCTAATATCTTCATTTTTTCAACATACGTAGCTATTACCCTCGAAAACTAAAACTTTTGAAATAGGAAAAGAGCCTTTAATCACATTCTTTACCATTTGCAATCATAAAATAGTCTAATATCTTCATTTTTTCAACATACGTAGCTATTACCCTCGAAAACTAAAACTTTTGAAATAGGAAAAGAGCCTTTAATCACATTCTTTACCATTTGCAATCATAAAATAGTCTAATATCTTCATTTTTTCAACATACGTAGCTATTACCCTCGAAAACTAAAACTTTTGAAATAGGAAAAGAGCCTTTAATCACATTCTTTACCATTTGCAATCATAAAATAGTCTAATATCTTCATTTTTTCAACATACGTAGCTATTACCCTCGAAAACTAAAACTTTTGAAATAGGAAAAGAGCCTTTAATCACATTCTTTACCATTTGCAATCATAAAATAGTCTAATATCTTCATTTTTTCAACATACGTAGCTATTACCCTCGAAAACTAAAACTTTTGAAATAGGAAAAGAGCCTTTAATCACATTCTTTACCATTTGCAATCATAAAATAGTCTAATATCTTCATTTTTTCAACATACGTAGCTATTACCCTCGAAAACTAAAACTTTTGAAATAGGAAAAGAGCCTTTAATCACATTCTTTACCATTTGCAATCATAAAATAGTCTAATATCTTCATTTTTTCAACATACGTAGCTATTACCCTCGAAAACTAAAACTTTTGAAATAGGAAAAGAGCCTTTAATCACATTCTTTACCATTTGCAATCATAAAATAGTCTAATATCTTCATTTTTTCAACATACGTAGCTATTACCCTCGAAAACTAAAACTTTTGAAATAGGAAAAGAGCCTTTAATCACATTCTTTACCATTTGCAATCATAAAATAGTCTAATATCTTCATTTTTTCAACATACGTAGCTATTACCCTCGAAAACTAAAACTTTTGAAATAGGAAAAGAGCCTTTAATCACATTCTTTACCATGTGCAATCATAAAATAGTCTAATATCTTCATTTTTTCAACATACGTAGCTATTACCCTCGAAAACTAAAACTTTTGAAATAGGAAAAGAGCCTTTAATCACATTCTTTACCATTTGCAATCATAAAATAGTCTAATATCTTCATTTTTTCAACATACGTAGCTATTACCCTCGAAAACTAAAACTTTTGAAATAGGAAAAGAGCCTTTAATCACATTCTTTACCATTTGCAATCATAAAATAGTCTAATATCTTCATTTTTTCAACATACGTAGCTATTACCCTCGAAAACTAAAACTTTTGAAATAGGAAAAGAGCCTTTAATCACATTCTTTACCATTTGCAATCATAAAATAGTCTAATATCTTCATTTTTTCAACATACGTAGCTATTACCCTCGAAAACTAAAACTTTTGAAATAGGAAAAGAGCCTTTAATCACATTCTTTACCATTTGCAATCATAAAATAGTCTAATATCTTCATTTTTTCAACATACGTAGCTATTACCCTCGAAAACTAAAACTTTTGAAATAGGAAAAGAGCCTTTAATCACATTCTTTACCATTTGCAATCATAAAATAGTCTAATATCTTCATTTTTTCAACATACGTAGCTATTACCCTCGAAAACTAAAACTTTTGAAATAGGAAAAGAGCCTTTAATCACATTCTTTACCATGCAATCATAAAATAGTCTAATATCTTCATTTTTTCAACATACGTAGCTATTACCCTCGAAAACTAAAACTTTTGAAATAGGAAAAGAGCCTTTAATCACATTCTTTACCATTTGCAATCATAAAATAGTCTAATATCTTCATTTTTTCAACATACGTAGCTATTACCCTCGAAAACTAAAACTTTTGAAATAGGAAAAGAGCCTTTAATCACATTCTTTACCATTTGCAATCATAAAATAGTCTAATATCTTCATTTTTTCAACATACGTAGCTATTACCCTCGAAAACTAAAACTTTTGAAATAGGAAAAGAGCCTTTAATCACATTCTTTACCATTTGCAATCATAAAATAGTCTAATATCTTCATTTTTTCAACATACGTAGCTATTACCCTCGAAAACTAAAACTTTTGAAATAGGAAAAGAGCCTTTAATCACATTCTTTACCATTTGCAATCATAAAATAGTCTAATATCTTCATTTTTTCAACATACGTAGCTATTACCCTCGAAAACTAAAACTTTTGAAATAGGAAAAGAGCCTTTAATCACATTCTTTACCATTTGCAATCATAAAATAGTCTAATATCTTCATTTTTTCAACATACGTAGCTATTACCCTCGAAAACTAAAACTTTTGAAATAGGAAAAGAGCCTTTAATCACATTCTTTACCATGTGCAATCATAAAATAGTCTAATATCTTCATTTTTTCAACATACGTAGCTATTACCCTCGAAAACTAAAACTTTTGAAATAGGAAAAGAGCCTTTAATCACATTCTTTACCATTTGCAATCATAAAATAGTCTAATATCTTCATTTTTTCAACATACGTAGCTATTACCCTCGAAAACTAAAACTTTTGAAATAGGAAAAGAGCCTTTAATCACATTCTTTACCATTTGCAATCATAAAATAGTCTAATATCTTCATTTTTTCAACATACGTAGCTATTACCCTCGAAAACTAAAACTTTTGAAATAGGAAAAGAGCCTTTAATCACATTCTTTACCATTTGCAATCATAAAATAGTCTAATATCTTCATTTTTTCAACATACGTAGCTATTACCCTCGAAAACTAAAACTTTTGAAATAGGAAAAGAGCCTTTAATCACATTCTTTACCATTTGCAATCATAAAATAGTCTAATATCTTCATTTTTTCAACATACGTAGCTATTACCCTCGAAAACTAAAACTTTTGAAATAGGAAAAGAGCCTTTAATCACATTCTTTACCATTTGCAATCATAAAATAGTCTAATATCTTCATTTTTTCAACATACGTAGCTATTACCCTCGAAAACTAAAACTTTTGAAATAGGAAAAGAGCCTTTAATCACATTCTTTACCATGTGCAATCATAAAATAGTCTAATATCTTCATTTTTTCCAACATACGTAGCTATTACCCTCGAAAACTAAAACTTTTGAAATAGGAAAAGAGCCTTTAATCACATTCTTTACCATTGCAATCATAAAATAGTCTAATATCTTCATTTTTTCAACATACGTAGCTATTACCCTCGAAAACTAAAACTTTTGAAATAGGAAAAGAGCCTTTAATCACATTCTTTACCATTTGCAATCATAAAATAGTCTAATATCTTCATTTTTTCAACATACGTAGCTATTACCCTCGAAAACTAAAACTTTTGAAATAGGAAAAGAGCCTTTAATCACATTCTTTACCATTTGCAATCATAAAATAGTCTAATATCTTCATTTTTTCAACATACGTAGCTATTACCCTCGAAAACTAAAACTTTTGAAATAGGAAAAGAGCCTTTAATCACATTCTTTACCATGTGCAATCATAAAATAGTCTAATATCTTCATTTTTTCAACATACGTAGCTATTACCCTCGAAAACTAAAACTTTTGAAATAGGAAAAGAGCCTTTAATCACATTCTTTACCATTTGCAATCATAAAATAGTCTAATATCTTCATTTTTTCAACATACGTAGCTATTACCCTCGAAAACTAAAACTTTTGAAATAGGAAAAGAGCCTTTAATCACATTCTTTACCATTTGCAATCATAAAATAGTCTAATATCTTCATTTTTTCAACATACGCTATTACCCTCGAAAACTAAAACTTTTGAAATAGGAAAAGAGCCTTTAATCACATTCTTTACCATGTGCAATCATAAAATAGTCTAATATCTTCATTTTTTCCAACATACGTAGCTATTACCCTCGAAAACTAAAACTTTTGAAATAGGAAAAGAGCCTTTAATCACATTCTTTACCATGTGCAATCATAAAATAGTCTAATATCTTCATTTTTTCAACATACGTAGCTATTACCCTCGAAAACTAAAACTTTTGAAATAGGAAAAGAGCCTTTAATCACATTCTTTACCATTTGCAATCATAAAATAGTCTAATATCTTCATTTTTTCAACATACGTAGCTATTACCCTCGAAAACTAAAACTTTTGAAATAGGAAAAGAGCCTTTAATCACATTCTTTACCATTTGCAATCATAAAATAGTCTAATATCTTCATTTTTTCAACATACGTAGCTATTACCCTCGAAAACTAAAACTTTTGAAATAGGAAAAGAGCCTTTAATCACATTCTTTACCATTTGCAATCATAAAATAGTCTAATATCTTCATTTTTTCAACATACGTAGCTATTACCCTCGAAAACTAAAACTTTTGAAATAGGAAAAGAGCCTTTAATCACATTCTTTACCATTTGCAATCATAAAATAGTCTAATATCTTCATTTTTTCAACATACGTAGCTATTACCCTCGAAAACTAAAACTTTTGAAATAGGAAAAGAGCCTTTAATCACATTCTTTACCATTGCAATCATAAAATAGTCTAATATCTTCATTTTTTCAACATACGTAGCTATTACCCTCGAAAACTAAAACTTTTGAAATAGGAAAAGAGCCTTTAATCACATTCTTTACCATTTGCAATCATAAAATAGTCTAATATCTTCATTTTTTCAACATACGTAGCTATTACCCTCGAAAACTAAAACTTTTGAAATAGGAAAAGAGCCTTTAATCACATTCTTTACCATTTGCAATCATAAAATAGTCTAATATCTTCATTTTTTCCAACATACGTAGCTATTACCCTCGAAAACTAAAACTTTTGAAATAGGAAAAGAGCCTTTAATCACATTCTTTACCATGTGCAATCATAAAATAGTCTAATATCTTCATTTTTTCCAACATACATAGCTATTACCCTCGAAAACTAAAACTTTTGAAATAGGAAAAGAGCCTTTAATCACATTCTTTACCATTGCAATCATAAAATAGTCTAATATCTTCATTTTTTCAACATACGTAGCTATTACCCTCGAAAACTAAAACTTTTGAAATAGGAAAAGAGCCTTTAATCACATTCTTTACCATGTGCAATCATAAAATAGTCTAATATCTTCATTTTTTCAACATACGTAGCTATTACCCTCGAAAACTAAAACTTTTGAAATAGGAAAAGAGCCTTTAATCACATTCTTTACCAATGTGCAATCATAAAATAGTCTAATATCTTCATTTTTTCAACATACGTAGCTATTACCCTCGAAAACTAAAACTTTTGAAATAGGAAAAGAGCCTTTAATCACATTCTTTACCATTTGCAATCATAAAATAGTCTAATATCTTCATTTTTTCAACATACGTAGCTATTACCCTCGAAAACTAAAACTTTTGAATAGGAAAAGAGCCTTTAATCACATTCTTTACCATTTGCAATCATAAAATAGTCTAATATCTTCATTTTTCAACATACGTAGCTATTACCCTCGAAAACTAAAACTTTTGAAATAGGAAAAGAGCCTTTAATCACATTCTTTACCATGTGCAATCATAACGTAGTCTAATATCTTCATTTTTTCCACAGACATAGCTATTACCCTCGAAAACTAAAACTTTTGAAATAGGAAAAGAGCCTTTAATCACATTCTTTACCATTTGCAATCATAAAATAGTCTAATATCTTCATTTTTTCAACATACGTAGCTATTACCCTCGAAAACTAAAACTTTTGAAATAGGAAAAGAGCCTTTAATCACATTCTTTACCATGTGCAATCATAAAATAGTCTAATATCTTCATTTTTTCAACATACGTAGCTATTACCCTCGAAAACTAAAACTTTTGGAATAGGAAAAGAGCCTTTAATCACATTCTTTACAATGTGCAATCATAAAATTGTCTAATATCTTCATTTTTTCAACATACGTAGCTATTACCCTCGAAAACTAAAACTTTTGAAATAGGAAAAGAGCCTTTAATCACATTCTTTACCATTTGCAATCATTAAATAGTCTAATATCTTCATTTTTCAACATACGTAGCTATTACCCTCGAAAACTAAAACGTTTGACATAGGAAAAGAGCATTTAATCACATTCTTTACCATTTGCAATCATAAAATAGTCTAATATCTTCATTTTTTCAACATACGTAGCTATTACCCTCGAAAACTAAATCTTTTGAAATAGGAAAAGAGCCTTTAATCACATTCTTTACCATTTGCAATCATAAAATAGTCTAATATCTTCTTTTCTTCCACACACCTAGCTATTACCCTCGAATACTAAAACTTTTGAAATAGGAAAAGAGTCTTTAATCACATTCTTTACCATTTGCAATCATAAAATAGTCTAATATGTTCATTTTTTCAACATACGTAGCTATTACCCTCGAAAACTAAAACTTTTGAAATAGGAAAAGAGCCTTTAATCACATTCTTTACCATGTGCAATCATAAAATAGTCTAATATCTTCATTTTTTCAACATACGTAGCTATTACCCTCGAAAACTAAAACTTTTGAATAGGAAAAGAGCCTTTAATCACATTCTTTACCATTTGCAATCATAAAATAGTCTAATATCTTCATTTTTTCAACATACGTAGCTATTACCCTCGAAAACTAAAACTTTTGAAATAGGAAAAGAGCCTTTAATCACATTCTTTACCATTTGCAATCATAAAATAGTCTAATATCTTCATTTTTTCAACATACGTAGCTATTACCCTCGAAAACTAAAACTTTTGAAATAGGAAAAGAGCCTTTAATCACATTCTTTACCATTTGCAATCATAAAATAGTCTAATATCTTCATTTTTTCAACATACGTAGCTATTACCCTCGAAAACTAAAACTTTTGAAATAGGAAAAGAGCCTTTAATCACATTCTTTACCATTTGCAATCATAAAATAGTCTAATATCTTCATTTTTTCAACATACGTAGCTATTACCCGAAAACTAAAACTTTGAAATAGAAAAAGAGCCTTTAATCACATTCTTTACCATTTGCAATCATAAAATTGTCTAATATCTTAATTTTTTTAACATACTTAGCTATTACCCTCGAAAACTAAAACTTTTGAAATAGGAAAAGAGCCTTTAATCACATTCTTCACCATGCAATCATAAAATAGTCTAATATCTTCATTTTTTCAACATACGTAGCTATTACCCTCGAAAACTAAAACTTTTGAAATAGGAAAAGAGCCTTTAATCACATTCTTTACCATGTGCAATCATAAAATAGTCTAATATCTTCATTTTTTCCACAGACATAGCTATTACCCTCGAAAACTAAAACTTTTGAAATAGGAAAAGAGCCTTTAATCACATTCTTTACCATTTGCAATCATAAAATAGTCTAATATCTTCATTTTTTCAACATACGTAGCTATTACCCTCGAAAACTAAAACTTTTGACATAGGAAAAGAGCCTTTAATCACATTCTTTACCATTTGCAATCATAAAATAGTCTAATATCTTCATTTTTTCAACATACGTAGCTATTACCCTCGAAAACTGAAAACTTTTGAAATAGGAAAAGAGCCTTTAATCACATTCTTTACATTTGCAATCATAAAATAGTCTAATATCTTCATTTTTTCAACATACGTAGCTATTACCCTCGAAAACTAAAACTTTTGAAATAGGAAAAGAGCCTTTAATCACATTCTTTACCATTTGCAATCATAAAATAGTCTAATATCTTCATTTTTTCAACGTACGTAGCTATTACCCTCGAAAACTAAAACTTTTGAAATAGGAAAAGAGCCTTTAATCACATTCTTTACCATATGCAATCATAAAATAGTCTAATATCTTCATTTTTTCAACATACGTAGCTATTACCCTCGAAAACTAAAACTTTTAAAATAGGAAAAGAGCCTTTAATCACATTCTTTACCATTTGCAATCATAAAATAGTCTAATATCTTCATTTTTTTAACATACTTAGCTATTACCCTCGAAAACTAAAACTTTTGAAATAGGAAAAGAGCCTTTAATCACATTCTTTACCATTTGCAATCATAAAATAGTCTAATATCTTCATTTTTTCAACATACGTAGCTATTACCCTCGAAAACTAAAACTTTTGAAATAGGAAAAGAGCCTTTAATCACATTCTTTACCATATGCAATCATAAAATAGTCTAATATCTTCATTTTTTCCACAGACATAGCTATTACCCTAGAAAACTAAAACTTTTGAAATAGGAAAAGAGCCTTTAATCACATTCTTTACCATTTGCAATCATAAAATAGTCTAATATCTTCATTTTTTCAACATACGTAGCTATTACCCTCGAAAACTAAAACTTTTGAAATAGGAAAAGAGCCTTTAATCACATTCTTTACCATGTGCAATCATAAAATAGTCTAATATCTTCATTTTTTCAACATACGTAGCTATTACCCTCGAAAACTAAAACTTTTGGAATAGGAAAAGAGCCTTTAATCACATTCTTTACAATGTGCAATCATAAAATTGTCTAATATCTTCATTTTTTCAACATACTTAGCTATTACCCTCGAAAACTAAAACTTTTGAAATAGGAAAAGAGCCTTCAATCACATTCTTTACCATTTGCAATCATAAAATAGTCTAATATCTTCATTTTTCAACATACGTAGCTATTACCCTCAAAACTAAAACGTTTGACATAGGAAAAGAGCATTTAATCACATTCTTTACCATTTGCAATCATAAAATAGTCTAAAATCTTCATTTTTTCAACATACGTAGCTATTACCCTCGAAAACTAAAACTTTTGAAATAGGAAAAGAGCCTTTAATCACATTCTTTACCATGTGCAATCATAACGTAGTCTAATATCTTCATTTTTTCCACAGACATAGCTATTACCCTCGAAAACTAAAACTTTTGAAATAGGAAAAGAGCCTTTAATCACATTGTTTACCATTTGCAATCATAAAATAGTCTAATATCTTCATTTTTTCAACATACGTAGCTATTACAATCGAAAACTAAAACTTTTGAAATGGGAAAAGAGCCCTTAATCACATTCTTTACCATGTGCAATCATAAAATAGTCTAATATCTTCATTTTTTCAACATACGTAGCTATTACCCTCGAAAACTAAAACTTTTGGAATAGGAAAAGAGCCTTTAATCACATTCTTTACAATGTGCAATCATAAAATTGTCTAATATCTTCATTTTTTCAACATACGTAGCTATTACCCTCGAAAACTAAAACTTTTGAAATAGGAAAAGAGCCTTCAATCACATTCTTTACCATTTGCAATCATAAAATAGTCTAATATCTTCATTTTTCAACATACGTAGCTATTACCCTCGAAAACTAAAACGTTTGACATAGGAAAAGAGCATTTAATCACATTCTTTACCATTTGCAATCATAAAATAGTCTAATATCTTCATTTTTTCAACATACGTAGCTATTACCCTCGAAAACTAAAACTTTTGAAACAGGAAAAGAGCCTTTAATCACATTCTTTACCATTTGCAATCATAAAATAGTCTAATATCGTCATTTTTTTCCACAGACCTAGCTATTACCCTCGAAAACTAAAACTTTTGAAATAGTAAAAGAGCTTTTAATCACATTCTTTACCATTTGCAATCATAAAATAGTCTAATATCTTCATTTTTTCAACATACGTAGCTATTACCCTCGAAAACTAAAACTTTTGAAATAGGAAAAGAGCCTTTAATCACATTCTTTACCATGTGCAGTCATAAAATAGTCTAATATCTTCATTTTTTCAACATACGTAGCTATTACCCTCGAAAACTAAAACTTTTGACATAGGAAAAGAGCATTTAATCACATTCTTTACCATTTGCAATGATAAAATAGTCTAATATCTTCATTTTTTCAACATACGTAGCTATTACCCTGGAAAACTGAAACTTTTGATTTAGGAAAAGAGCCTTTAATCACATTCTTTAACATTTGCTATCATAAAATAGTCTAATATCTTCATTTTTTCAACATACGTAGCTATTACCCTCGAAAACTAAAACTTTCGAAATAGGAAAAGAGCCTTTAATCACATTCTTTACCATTTGCAATCATAAAATAGTCTAATATCTTCATTTTTTCAACGTACGTAGCTATTAACCTCGAATACTAAAACTTTTGAAATAGGAAAAGAGCCTTTAATCACATTCTTTACCATGTGCAATCATAAAATAGTCTAATATCTTCATTTTTTCAACATACGTAGCTATTACCCTAGAAAACTAAAACTTTGAAATAGGAAAAGAGCCTTTAATCACATTCTTTACCATTTGCAATCATAAAATAGTCTAATATCTGCATTTTTTTAACATACTTAGCTATTACCCTCAAAAACTAAAACTTTTGAAATAGGAAAAGAGCCTTTAATCACATTCTTTACCATGTGCAATCATAAAATTCTCTAATATCTTCATTTTTTCAACATAGGTAGCTATTACCCTCGAAAACTAAAACTTTTGAAATAGGAAAAGAGCCTTTAATCACATTCTTTACCATGTGCAATCATAAAATTGTCTAATATCTTCATTTTTTCCACAGACATAGCTATTACCCTCAAAAAACTAAAACTTTTGAAATATGAAAAGAGCCTTTAATAACATTCTTTACCATTTGCAATCATAAAATAGTCTAATATCTTCAGTTTTTCAACATACGTAGCTATTACCCTCGAAAACTAAAACTTTTGACATAGGAAAAGAGCATTTAATCACATTCTTTACCATTTGCAATCATAAAATAGTCTAATATCTTCATTTTTTCAACATACGTAGCTATTACCCTCGAAAACTGAAACTTTTGAAATAGGAAAAGAGCCTTTAATCACATTCTTTAACATTTGCAATCATAAAATAGTCTAATATCTTCATTTTTTCAACGTACGTAGATATTAACCTCGAATACTAAAACTTTTGAAATAGGAAAAGAGCCTTTAATCATATTCTTTACCATGTGCAATCATAAAATAGTCTAATATCTTTATTTTTTCAACATACGTAGCTATTACCCTAGAAAACTAAAACTTTGAAATAGGAAAAGAGCCTTTAATCACATTCTTTACCATTTGCAATCATAAAATAGTCTAATATCTGCATTTTTTTAACATACTTAGCTATTACCCTCGAAAACTAAAACTTTTGAAATAGAAAAAGAGCCTTTAATAACATTCTTTACCATTTACAATCATAAAATAGTCTAATATCTTCATTTTTTCAACATACGTAGCTATTACCCTCGAAAACTAAAACTTTTGACATAGGAAAAAAGCATTTAATCACATTCTTTACCATTTGCAATCATAAAATAGTCTAATATCTTCATTTTTTCAACATACGTAGCTATTACCCTCGAAAACTGAAACTTTTGAAATAGGAAAAGAGCCTTTAATCACATTCTTTAACATTTGCTATCATAAAATAGTCTAATATCTTCATTTTTTCAACATACGTAGCTATTACCCTCGAAAACTAAAACTTTTGAAATAGGAAAAGAGCCTTTAATCACATTCTTTACCATTTGCAATCATAAAACAGTCTAATATCTTCATTTTTTCAACGTACGTAGCTATTAACCTCGAATACTAAAACTTTTGAAATAGGAAAAGAGCCTTTAATCACATTCTTTACCATTTGCAATCATAAAATAGTCTAATATCTTCCTTTTTTCAACAAACGTAGCTATTACCCTCGAAAACTAAAACTTTTGAAATAGGAAAAGAGCCTTTAATCACATTCTTTACCATGTGCAATCATAAAATAGTCTAATATCTTCATTTTTTCAACATACGTAGCTATTACCCTCGAAAACTAAAACTTTTGAAATAGGAAAAGAGCCTTTAATCACATTCTTTACCATATGCAATCATAAAATAGTCTAATATCTTCATTTTTTCAACATACGTAGCTATTACCCTCGAAAACTAAAACTTTTAAAATAGGAAAAGAGCCTTTAATCACATTCTTTACCATTTGCAATCATAAAATAGTCTAATATCTTTATTTTTTAACATACTTAGCTATTACCCTCGAAAACTAAAACTTTTGAAATAGGAAAAGAGCCTTTAATCACATTCTTTACCATTTGCAATCATAAAATAGTCTAATATCTTCATTTTTTCAACATACGTAGCTATTACCCTCGAAAACTAAAACTTTTGAAATAGGAAAAGAGCCTTTAATCACATTCTTTACCATTTGCAATCATAAAATAGTCTAATATCTTCATTTTTCCAACATACGTAGCTATTACCCTCGAAAACTAAAACTTTTGAAATAGGAAAAGAGGCTTTAATCACATTCCGTACCATGTGCAATCATAAAATAGTCTAATA
>NW_027064269.1:0-27169 GCF_032884065.1 Artemia franciscana
AACCATTACCCTCGAAAACTAAAACTTTTGAAATAGGAAAAGAGCCTTTAATCACATTCTTTACCATATGCAATCATAAAATAGTCTAATATCTTCATTTTTTCCACAGACCTAGCTATTACCCTCGAAAACTAAAACTTTTGAAATAGGAAAAGAGCCTTTAATCACATCTATTACCATTTGCAATCATAAAATAGTCTAATATCTTCATTTTTTTCAACATACGTAGCTATTACCCTCGAAAACTAAAATTTTTGAAATAGGAAAAGAGCCTTTAATCACATTCTTTACCATTTGCAATCATAAAATAGTCTAATATCTTCATTTTTTCCACAGAAAAAGCTATTACCCTCGAAAAATAAAACTTTTGAAATAGGAAAAGAGCCTTTAATCACATTCTTTACCTTGTGCAATCATAAAATAGTCTAATATCTTCATTTTTTCACATACCTAGCTATTACCCTCGAAAACTAAACTTTTTGACATAGAAGAGAGCCTTTAATCACATTCTTTAACATTTGCAATCATAAAATAGTCTAATATCTTCATTTTTTCAACATACGTAGCTATTACCCTCGAAAACTAAAACTTTTGACATAGGAAAAGAGCCTTTAATCACATTCTTTACCATTTGCAATCATAAAATAGTCTAATATCTTCATTTTTTCAACATACGTAGCTATTACCCTCAAAAACTAAAACTTTTGACATAGGAAAGAGCCTTTAATCACATTCTTACCATGTGCAATCATAAAATAGTCTAATATCTTCATTTTTTCAACATACGTAGCTATTACCCTCGAAAACCAAAACTTTTGAAATAGGAAAAGAGCCTTTAATCACATTCTTTACCATGTGCAATCATAAAATTGTCTAATATCTTCATTTTTTCAACATACGTAGCTATTACCCTCGAAAACTAAAACTTTTGAAATAGGAAAAGAGCCTTTAATCACATTCTTTACCATTTGCAATCATAAAATGGTCTAATATCTTCATTTTTCAACTTACGTAGCTATTACCCTCGAAAACTAAACTTTTGACATAGGAAAAGAGCCTTTAATCACATTCTTTACCATTTGCAATCATAAAATAGTCTAATATCTTCATTTTTTCAACATACGTAGCTATTACCCTCGAAAACTAAAACTTTTGAAATAGGAAAAGAGCCTTTAATCACATTCTTTACCATGTGCAATCATAACATAGTCTAATATCTTCATTTTTTCAACAGACATAGCTATTACCCTCTAAAACTAAAACTTTTGAAATAGGAAAAGAGCCTTTAATCACTTTCTTTACCATTTGCAATCATAAAATAGTCTATATCTTCATTTTTTCAACATACGTAGCTATTACCCTCGAAAACTAACACTTATGAAATAGGAAAAGAGCCTTTAATCACATTCTTTACCATATACAATTATAAAATAGTCTAATATCTTCATTTTTTCCACAGACCTAGCTATTACCCTCGAAAACTAAAACTTTTGAAATAGGAAGAGAGCCTTTAATCACATTCTTTACCATTTGCAATCATAAAATAGTCTAATATCTTCATTTTTTCAACCTACTTAGCTATTACCCCCGAAAACTAAAACTTTTGAAATAGGAAAACAGCCTTTAATCACATTCGTTACCATGTGCAATCATAAAATAGTCTAATATCTTCAGTTTTTCAACATACGTAGAAATTACCCTCGATAAACAAAACTTTTGAAATAGGAAAAGAGCCTTTAATCACATTCTTTACCATTTGCAATCATAAAATTGTCTAATATCTTCATTTTTTCCACAGAAAAAGCTATTACCCTCGAAAAATAAAACTTTTGAAATAGGAAAAGAGCCTTTAATCTCATTCTTTACCATGTGCAATCATAAAATAGTCTAATATCTTCATTTTTTCGACATACCTAGCTATTACCCTCGAAAACTAAAACTTTTGACATAGGAAAAGAGCCTTTAATCACATTCTTTACCATTTGCAATCATAAAATAGTCTAATATCTTCATTTTGTCAACATACGTAGCTATTACCCTCGAAAACTAAAACTTTTGAAATAGGAAAAGAGCCTTTAATCACATTCTTTACCATGTGCAATCATAAAATAGCCTAATATCTTCATTTTTTCAACATACGTAGCTATTATCCTCGAAAACTAAAACTTTTGACATAGGAAAAGAGCCTTTAATCACATTCTTTACCATTTGCAATCATAAAATTGTCTAATATTTTCATTTTTTCAACATACGTAGCTATTACCCTCGAAAACTAAAACTTTTGACATAGGAAAAGAGCCTTTAATCACATTCTTTACCATGTGCAATCATAAAATTGTCTAATATCTTCATTTTTTCCACAGACATAGCTATTACCCTCGAAAACTAAGACTTTTGAAATAGGAAAAGAGCCTTTAATCACATTCTTTACCATTTGCAATCATAAAATAGTCTAATATCTTCATTTTTTCCACATACGTAGCTATTACCCCCGAAAACTAAAACTTTTGAAATAGGAAAAGAGCCTTTAATCACATTCTTTACCATGTGCAATCATAAAATAGTATAATATCTTCATTTTTTCAACATACGTAGCTATTACCCTCGAAAACTAAAACTTTTGACTTAGGAAAAGAGCCTTTAATCACATTCTTTACCATTTACAATCATAAAATAGTCTAATATCTTCATTTTTTCAACATACGTAGCTATTACCCTCGAAAACTAAAACTTTCGAAATAGGAAAAGAGCCTTTAATCAAATTCTTTACCATTTGCAATCATAAAATTGTCTAATATCTTCATTTTTTCAACATACGTAGCTATTACCCTCGAAAACTAAAACTTTTGACATAGGAAAAGAGCCTTTAATCACATTCTTTACCATTTGCAATCATAAAATAGTCTAATATCTTCATTTTTTCAACATACGTAGCTATTACCCTCGAAAACTAAAACTTTTGAAATAGAAAAAAGAGCCTTTATTCACATTCTTTACCATTTGCAATCATAAATAGTCTAATATCTTCATTTTTTCAACATACGTAGCTATTACCCTCGAAAACTAAAACTTTTGACATAGGAAAAGAGCCTTTAATCACATTCTTTACCATTTGCAATCATAAAATAGTCTAATATCTTCATTTTTTCAACATACGTAGCTATTACCCTCGAAAACTAAAACTTTTGACATAGGAAAGAGCCTTTAATCACATTCTTTACCATGTGCAATCATAAAATAGTCTAATATCTTCATTTTTTCAACATACGTAGCTATTACCCTCGAAAACCAAAACTTTTGAAATAGGAAAAGAGCCTTTAATCACATTCTTTACCATGTGCAATCATAAAATTGTCTAATATCTTCATTTTTTCAACATACGTAGCTATTACCCTCGAAAACTAAAACTTTTGAAATAGGAAAAGAGCCTTTAATCACATTCTTTACCATTTGCAATCATAAAATAGTCTAATATCTTCATTTTTTCAACATACGTAGCTATTACCCTCGAAAACTAAAACTTTTGACATAGGAAAAGAGCCTTTAATCACATTCTTTACCATTTGCAATCATAAAATAGTCTAATATCTTCATTTTTTCAACATACGTAGCTATTACCCTCGAAAACTAAAACTTTTGAAATAGGAAAAGAGCCTTTAATCACATTCTTTACCATGTGCAATCATAACATAGTCTAATATCTTCATTTTTTCAACAGACATAGCTATTACCCTCTAAAACTAAAACTTTTGAAATAGGAAAAGAGCCTTTAATCACTTTCTTTACCATTTGCAATCATAAAATAGTCTGATATCTTCATTTTTCAACATACGTAGCTATTACCCTCGAAAACTAACACTTTTGAAATAGGAAAAGAGCCTTTAATCACATTCTTTACCATATACAATCATAAAATAGTCTAATATCTTCATTTTTTCCACAGACCTAGCTATTACCCTCGAAAACTAAAACTTTTGAAATAGGAAGAGAGCCTTTAATCACATTCTTTACCATTTGCAATCATAAAATAGTCTAATATCTTCATTTTTTCAACCTACTTAGCTATTACCCCCGAAAACTAAAACTTTTGAAATAGGAAAAGAGCCTTTAATCACATTCGTTACCATTTGCAAACATAAAATAGTCTAATATCTTCAGTTTTTCAACATACGTAGCTATTACCCTCGATAAATAAAACTTTTGAAATAGGAAAAGAGCCTTTAATCACATTCTTTACCATTTGCAATCATAAAATTGTCTAATATCTTCATTTTTTCCACAGAAAAAGCTATTACCCTCGAAAAATAAAACTTTTGAAATAGGAAAAGAGCCTTTAATCTCATTCTTTACCATGTGCAATCATAAAATAGTCTAATATCTTCATTTTTTCGACATACCTAGCTATTACCCTCGAAAACTAAAACTTTTGACATAGGAAAAGAGCCTTCAATCACATTCTTTACCATTTGCAATCATAAAATAGTCTAATATCTTCATTTTTTCAACATACGTAGCTATTACCCTCGAAAACTAAAACTTTTGAAATAGGAAAAGAGCCTTTAATCACATTCTTTACCATGTGCAATCATAAAATAGCCTAATATCTTCATTTTTTCAACCTACGTAGCTATTACCCTCGAAAACTAAAACTTTTGACATAGGAAAAGAGCCTTTAATCACATTCTTTACCATTTGCAATCATAAAATAGTCTAATATCTTCATTTTTTCAACATACGTAGCTATTACCCTCGAAAACTAAAACTTTTTAAATAGGAAAAGAGCCTTGAATGACATTCTTTACCATGTGCAACCATAAAATAGTCTAATATCTTCATTTTTTCCACAGACACAGCTATTACCCTCGAAAACTAAAACTTTTGAAATAGGAAAAGAGCCTTTAATCACAATCTTTACCATTTGCAATCATAAAATAGTCTAATATCTTCATTTTTTCAACATACGTAGCTATTACCCTCGAAAACTAAAACTTTTGACATAGGAAAAGAGCCTTTAATCCCATTCTTTACCATTTGCGATCATAAAATTGTCTAATATCTTCATTTTTTCCACAGACAAAGCTATTACCCTTGAAAACTAAAACTTTTGAAATAGGAAAAGAGCCTTTAATCACATTCTTTACCATGTGCAATCATAAAATAGTCTAATATCTTCATTTTTTCCACACACATAGCTATTACCCTCGAAAACTAAAACTTTTGAAATAGGAAAGGAGCCTTTAATCACATTCTTTACCATGTGCAATCATAAAATTGTCTAATATCTTCATTTTTTCAACATACGTAGCTATTACCATCGAAAACTAAAACTTTTGACATAGGAAAAGAGCCTTTAATCACATTCTTTACCATTTGCAATCATAAAATTGTCTAATATCTTCATTTTTTCAACACACGTAGCTATTACCCTCGAAAACTAAAACTTTTGAAATAGGAAAAGAGCCTTTAATCACAGTCTTTACCATGTGCAATCATAAAATTGTCTAATATCTTCATTTTTTCAACATACGTAGCTATTACCCTCGAAAACTAAAACTTTTGAAATAGGAAAAGAGCCTTTAATCACATTCTTTACCATGTCCAATCATAAAATAGTCTAATATCTTCATTTTTTCCACAGACATAGTTATTACCCTCGAAAACTAAAACTTTTGAAATAGGAAAAGAGCCTTTAATCACATTCTTTACCATGTGCAATCATAAAATAGTCTAATATCTTCATTTTTTCCACAGACAAAGCTATTACCCTCGAAAACTAAAACTTTTGACATAGGATAAGAGCCTTTAATCACATTCTTTATCATTTGCAATCATAAAATAGTCTAATATCTTTATTTTTTCAACATACGTAGCTATTACCCTCGAAAACTAAAACTTTTGAAATAGGAAAAGAGCCTTTAATCACATTCTTTACCATTTGCAATCATAAAATTGTCTAATATCTTCATTTTTTCAACATACGTAGCTATTACCCTCGAAAACTAAAACTTTTGAAATAGGAAAAGAGCCTTTAATCACATTCTTTACCATTTCCAATCATAAAATAGTCTAATATCTTCATTTTTTCAACCTACGTAGCTATTACCCTCGAAAACTAAAACTTTTGAAATAGGAAAAGAGCCTTTAATCACATTCTTTACCATTTGCAATCATAAAATAGTCTAATCTTCATTTTTTCAACATACGTAGCTATTACCCTCGAAAACTAAAACTATTGAAATAGGAAAAGAGCCTTTAATCACATTCTTTACCATGTGCAATCATAAAATAGTCTAATATCTTCATTTCTTCAACATACGTAGTTATTGCCCTCAAAAACTCAAACTTTTGAAATAGGAAAAGAGCCTTTAATCACATTCTTTACCATTTGCAATCATAAAATAGTCTAATATCTTCATTTTTTCAACATACCTTGCTATTACCCTCGAAAACTAAAACTTTTGAAATAGGAAAAGAGCCTTTAATCACATTCTTTACCATGTGCAATCATATAATAGTCTAATATCTTCATTTTTTCAACATACGTAGCTATAACCCTTAAAAACTAAAACTTTTGAAATAGAAAAAGAGCCTTTAATCACATTCTTTACCATGTGCAATCATAAACTAGTCTAATATCTTCATTTTTTCAACATACGTAGCTCTCACCCCCGAAAACTAAAACTTTTGAAATAGGAGAAGAGCCTTTAATCACATTCTTTACCATGTGCAATCATAAAATAGTCTAATATCTTCATTTTTTCCACAGACATAGCTATTACCCTCGAAAACTAAAACTTTTGAAATAGGAAAAGAGCCTTTAATCACATTCTTTACAATTTGCAATCATAAAATTGTCTAATATCTTCATTTTTCCCACAGACAAAGCTATTACCCTCGAAAACTAAAACTTTTGACATAGGAAAAGAGCCTTTAATCACATTCTTTATCATTTACAATCATAAAATAGTCTAATATCTTTATTTTTTCAACATACATAGCTATTACCCTCGAAAACTAAAACTTTTGAAATAGGAAAAGAGCCTTTAATCACATTCTTTACCATTTGCAATCATAAAATTGTCTAATATCTTCATTTTTTCAACATACGTAGCTATTACCCTCCAAAATTAAAACTTTTGAAATAGGAAAAGAGCCTTTAATCACATTCTTTACCATTTGCAATCATAAAATAGTCTAATATCTTCATTTTTTCAACATACGTACCTCTTACCCCCGAGAATTAAAACTTTTGAAATAGGAAAAGAGCCTTTAATCACATTCTTTACCATGTGGAATCATAAAATAGTCTAATATCTTCATTTTTTCCACAGACATAGCTATTAACCTCGAAAACTAAAACTTTTGAAATAGGAAAAGAGCCTTTAATCACATTCTTTACCATTTGCAATCATAAAATGGTCTAATATCTTCATTTTTTCAACTTACGTAGCTATTACCCTCGAAAACTAAAACTTTTGAAATAGGAAAAGAGCCTTTAATCACATTCTTTACCATTTGCAATCATACAATAGTCTAATATCTTCATTTTTTCAACATACGTAGCTATTACCCTCGAAAACTAAAACTTTTGAAATAGGAAAAGAGCCTTTAATCACATTCTTTACCATGTGCAATCATAAAATTGTCTAATATCTTCATTTTTTCAACATACGTAGCTATTACCCTCGAAAACTAAAACTTTTGAAATAGGAAAAGAGCCTTTAATCATATTCTTTACCATGTGCAATCATAAAATTGTCTAATATCTTCATTTTTTCAACATACGTAGCTATTACCCTCGAAAACTAAAACTTTTGAAATAGGAAAAGAGCCTTTAATCACATTCTTTACCATGTGCAATCATAAAATAGTCTAATATCTTCATTGTTTCCACAGACCTAGCTATTACCCTCGAAAACTAAAACTTTTGAAATAGGAAAAGAGCCTTTAATCACATTCTTTACCATATGCAATCATAAAATTGTCTAATATCTTCATTATTTCCAAAGACAAAGCTATTACCCTCGAAAACTAAATCTTTTGAAATAGGAAAAGAGCCTTTAATCATATTCTTTACCATGTGCAATCATAAGATTGTCTAATATCTTCATTTTTTCCACAGACAAAGCTATTACCCTCGAAAACTAAAACTTTTGACATAGGAAAAGAGCCTTTAATCACATTCTTTACCATTTGCAATCATAAAATAGTCTAATATCTTCATTTTTTCAACATACGTAGCTATTACCCTCGAAAACTAAAACTTTTGAAATAGGAAAAGAGCCTTTAATCACATTCTTTACCATTTGCAATCATAAAATTGTCTAATATCTTCATTTTTTCAACATACGTAGCTATTACCCTCGAAAACTAAAACTTTTAAATAGGAAAAGAGCCTTTAATCACATTCTTTACCATTTGCAATCATAAAATAGTCTAATACCTTCATTTTTTCAACATACGTAGCTATTACCCCCGAAAACTAAAACTTTTGAAATAGGAAAAGAGCCTTTAATCACATTCTTTACCATTTGCAATCATAAAATTGTCTAATATCTTCATTTTTTTCAACATACGTAGCTATTACCCTCGAAAACTAAAACTTTTAAAATAGGAAAAGAGCCTTTAATCACATTCTTTACCATTTGCAATCATAAAATAGTCTAATATCTTCATTTTTTCAACATACGTAGCTATTACCCCCGAAAACTAAAACTTTTGAAATAGAAAAAGAGCCTTTAATCACATTCTTTACCATGTGCAATCATAAAATTGTCTAATATCTTCATTTTTTCAAAATACGTAGCTATTACCCTCGAAAACTAATACTTTTGAAATAGGAAAAGAGCCTTTAATCACATTCTTTATGATGTGCAATCATAAAATAGTCTAATATCTTCATTTTTTCAACATACGTAGCTATTAACCTCGAAAACTAAAACTTTTGAAATAGGAAAAGAGCCTTTAATCACATTCTTTACCATTTGCAATCATAAAATAGTCTAATATCTTCATTTTTTCAACATACGTAGCTATTACCCTCGAAAACTAAAACTTTTGACATAGGAAAAGAGCCTTTAATCACATTCTTTACCATTTGCAATCATAAAATAGTCTAATATCTTCATTTTTTCCAAAGACAAAGCTATTACCCTCGAAAACTAAAACTTTTGACAAAGGAAAAGAGTCTTTAATCACATTCTTTACCATTTGCAATCATAAAATAGTCTAATATCTTCATTTTTTCAACATACGTAGCTATTACCCTCGAAAATTAAAACTTTTGAAATAGGAAAAGAGCCTTTAATCACATTCTTTACCATTTGCAATCATAAAATAGTCTAATATTTTCATTTTTTCAACATACGTAGTTATTACCCTCGAAAACTAAAACTTTTGAAATAGAAAAAGAGCCTTTAATCACATTCTTTACCATGTGCAATCATAAAATTGTCTAATATCGCAATTTTTTCCACAGACAAAGCTATTACCCTCGAAAACTAAAACTTTTGACATAGGAAAAGAGCCTTTAATCACATTCTTTACCATGTGCAATCATAAAATTGTCTAATATCTTCATTTTTTCAATTTACGTAGCTATTACCCTCGAAAACTAAAACTTTTGAAATAGGAAAAGAGCCTTTAATCACATTCTTTACCATGTGCAATCATAAAATGGTCTAATATCTTCATTTTTTCAACATACGTAGCTATTACCCTCGAAACCTAAAACTTTTGAAATAGGAAAAGAGCCTTTAATCACATTCTTTACCATTTGCAATCATAAAATAGTCTAATATCTTCATTTTTTCAACATACGTAGCTATTACCCTCGAAAACAAAAATTTTGAAATAGGAAAAGAGGCTTTAATCACATTCTTTACCATGTGCAATCATAAAATTGTCTAATATCTTCATTTTTTCAACATACGTAGCTATTACCCTCGAAAACTAAAACTTTTGAAATAGGAAAAGAGCCTTTAATCACATTCTTTACCATGTGCAATCATAAAATTGTCTAATATCGTCATTTTTTCAACATACGTAGCTATTACCCTCGAAAACTAAAACTTTTGAAATAGGATAAGAGCCTTTAATCACATTCTTTACCATGTGCAATCATAAAATAGTCTAATATCTTCATTTTTTCCACAGCCCTAGCTATTACCCTCGAAAACTAAAACTTTTGAAATAGGAAAAGAGCCTTTAATCACATTCTTTACCATATGCAATCATAAAATTGTCTAATATCTTCATTATTTCCACAGACAAAGCTATTACCCTCGAAAACTAAAACTTTTGAAATAGGAAAAGAGCCTTTAATCATATTCTTTACCATGTGCAATCATAAGATTTTCTAATATCTTCATTTTTTCCACGGACAAAGCTATTACCCTCGAAAACTAAAACTTTTGACATAGGAAAAGAGCCTTTAATCACATTCTTTACCATGTGCAATCATAAAATAGTCTAATATCTTCATTTTTTCCACAGACATAGCTATTACCCTCGAAAACTAAAACTTTTGAAATAGGAAAAGAGCCTTTAATCACATTCTTTACCATGTGCAATCATAAAATAGTCTAATATCTTCATTTTTTCCACAGACAAAGCTAGTACCCTCGAAAACTAAAACTTTTGACATAGGAAAAGAGCCTTTAATCACATTCTTTACCATTTGCAATCATAAAATAGTCTAATATCTTCATTTTTTCAACATACGTAGCTATTACCTTCGAAAACTAAAACTTTTGAAATAGGAAAAGAGCCTTTAATCACATTCTTTACCATTTACAATCATAAAATTGTCTTATATCTTCATTTTTTTCAACATACGTAGCTATTACCCTCGAAAACTAAAACTTTTAAAATAGGAAAAGAGCCTTTAATCACATTCTTTACCATTTGCAATCATAAAATAGTCTAATATCTTCATTTTTTCAACATACGTAGCTATTAACCTCGTAAACTAAAACTTTTGAAATAGGAAAAGAGCCTTTAATCACATTCTTTACCATTTGCAATCATAAAATAGTCTAATATCTTCATTTTTTCCACAGACAAAGCTATTACCCTCGAAAACTAAAACTTTTGACATAGGAAAAGAGCCTTTAATCACATTCTTTACCATTTGCAATCATAAAATAGTCTAATATCTTCATTTTTTCAACATACGTAGCTATTACCCTCGAAAACTAAAACTTTTGACATAGAAAAAGAGCCTTTAATCACATTCTTAACCATTTGCAATCATAAAATAGTCTAATATCTTCATTTTTTCCAAAGACAAAGCTATTACCCTCGAAAACTAAAACTTTTGACATAGGAAAAGAGCCTTTAATCACATTCTTTACCATTTGCAATCATAAAATAGTCTAATATCTTCATTTTTTCAACATACGTAGCTATTACCCTCGAAAATTAAAACTTTTGAAATAGGAAAAGAGCCTTTAATCACATTCTTTACCATTTGCAATCATAAAATAGTCTAATATTTTCATTTTTTCAACATACGTAGCTATTACCCTCGAAAACTAAAACTTTTGAAATAGGAAAAGAGCCTTTAATCACATTCTTTACCATTTGCAATCATAAAATAGTCTAATGACTTCATTTTTTCAATATACGTAGCTATTACCCTCGAAAACTAAAACTTTTGAAATAGGAAAAGAGCCTTTAATCACATTCTTTACCATTTGCAATCATAAAATATTCTAATATCTGAATTTTTTCAACATACGTAGCTATTACCCTCGAAAACTAAAACTTTTGACATAGGAAAAGAGCTTTTAATCACATTTTTTACCATGTGCAATCAAAAAATTGTCTAATATCTTCATTTTTTTCAATAACAAAGCTATTACCCTCGAAAACTAAAACTTTTGAAATAGGAAAAGAGCCTTTAATCACATTCTTTACCATTTGCAATCATATAATAGTCTAATATCTTCATTTTTCCCACAGACATAGCTATTACCCTCGAAAACTAAAACTTTTTAAATAGGAAAAGAGCCTTTAATCACATTCTTTACCATTTGCAATCATAAAATAGTCTAATATTTTCATTTTTTCAACATACGTAGCTATTACCCTCGAAAACTAAAACTTTTGAAATAGGAAAAGAGCCTTTAATCACATTCTTTACCATGTGCAATCATAAAATTGTCTAATATCTTCATTTTTTCAACATACGTAGCTATTACCCTCGAAAACTAAAACTTTTGAAATAGGAAAAGAGCCTTTAATCACATTCTTTACCAGGTGCAATCATAAAATAGTCTAATATCTTCATTTTTTCCACAGACCTAGCTATTACCCTCGAAAACTAAAACTTTTGAAATAGAAAAAGAGCCTTTAATCACATTCTTTACCATATGCAATCATAAAATTGTCTAATATCTTCATTATTTCCACAGACAAAGCTATTACCCTCGAAAACTAAAACTTTTGAAATAGGAAAAGATCCTTTAATCATATTCTTTACCATGTGCAATCATAAGATTTTCTAATATCTTCATTTTTTCCACGGACAAAGCTATTACCCTCGAAAACTAAAACTTTTGACATAGGAAAAGATCCTTTAATCACATTCTTTACCATGTGCAATCATAAAATAGTCTAATATATTCATTTTTTCTACAGGCATAGCTATTACCCTCGAAAACTAAAACTTTTGAAATAGGAAAAGAGCCTTTAATCACATTCTTTACCTTGTGCAATCATAAAATAGTCTAATATCTTAATTTTTTCCACAGACAAAGCTATTACCCTCGAAAACTAAAACTTTTGACATAGGAAAAGAGCCTTTAATCACATTCTTTACCATTTGCAATCATAAAATAGTCTAATATCTTCATTTTTTCAACATACGTAGCTATTACCTTCGAAAACTAAAACTTTTGAAATAGGAAAGAGCCTTTAATCACATTCTTTACCATTTGCAATCATAAAATTGTCTAATATCTTCATTTTTTTCAACATACGTAGCTATTACCCTCGAAAACTAAAACTTTTAAAATAGGGAAAGAGCCTTTAATCACATTCTTTAACATTTGCAATCATAAAATAGTCAAATATCTTCATTTTTTCAACATACGTAGCTATTACCCCCGAAAACTAAAACTTTTGAAATAGGAAAAGAGCCTTTAATCACATTCTTTACCATGTGCAATCATAAAATTGTCTAATATCTTCATTTTTTCAAAATACGTAGCTATTACCCTCGAAAATAAAACTTTTGAAATAGGAAAAGAGCCTTTAATCACATTCTTTATGATGTGCAATCATAAAATAGTCTAATATCTTCATTTTTTCAACATACGTAGCTATTAACCTCGAAAATTAAAACTTTTGAAATAGGAAAAGAGCCTTTAATCACATTCTTTACCATTTGCAATCATAAAATAGTCTAATATCTTCATTTTTTCCACAGACAAAGCTATTACCCTCGAAAACTAAAACTTTTGACATAGGAAAAGAGCCTTTAATCACATTCTTTACCATGTGCAATCATAAAATAGTCTAATATCTTCATTTTTTCAACATACGTAGCTATTACCCTCGAAAACTAAAACTTTTGAAATAGGAAAAGAGCCTTTAATCACATTCTTTACCATTTGCAATCATAAAATAGTCTAATGTCTTCATTTTTTCACAGACGTAGCTATTACCCTCGAAAACTAAAACTTTTGAAATAGGAAAAGAGCCTTTAATCACATTCTTTACCATGTGCAATCATAAAATTGTCTAATATCTTCATTTTTTCAAAATACTTAGCTATTACCCTCGAAAACTAAAACTTTTGAAATAGGAAAAGAGCCTTTAATCACATTCTTTATGATGTGCAATCATAAAATAGTCTAATATCTTCATTTTTTCAACATACGTAGCTATTAACCTCGAAAATTAAAACTTTTGAAATAGGAAAAGAGCCTTTAATCACATTCTTTACCATTTGCAATCATAAAATAGTCTAATATCTTAATTTTTTCCACAGACAAAGCTATTACCCTCGAAAACTAAAACTTTTGACATAGGAAAAGAGCCTTTAATCACATTCTTTACCATTTGCAATCATAAAATAGTCTAATATCTTCATTTTTTCAACATACGTAGCTATTACCCTCGAAAACTAAAACTTTTGACATAGGAAAAGAGCCTTTAATCACATTCTTTACCATTTGCAATCATAAAATAGTCTAATATCTTCATTTTTTCCAAAGACAAAGCTATTACCCTCGAAAACTAAAACTTTTGGCATAGGAAAAGAGCCTTTAATAACATTCTTTACCATTTGCAATCAAAAAATAGTCTAATATCTTCATTTTTTCAACATACGTAGCTATAACCCTCGAAAATTAAAACTTTTGAAATAGACAAAGAGCCTTTAATCACATTCTTTACCATTTGCAATCATAAAATAGTCTAATATTTTCATTTTTTCAACATACGTAGCTATTACCCTCGAAAACTAAAACTTTTGAAATAGGAAACGAGCCTTTAATCACATTTTGTACCATGTGCAATCATAAAATTGTCTAATATCTTCATTTTTTCCACAGACAAAGCTATTACCCTCGAAAACTAAAACTTTTGACATAGGAAAAGTGCCTTTAATCACATTCTTTACCATGTGCAATTATAAAATTGTCTAATATCTTCATTTTTTCAACATACGTAGCTATTACCCTCGAAAACTAAAACTTTTGAAATAGGAAAAGAGCCTTTAATCACATTCTTTACCATGTGCAATCATAAAATTGTCCAATATCATCATTTTGTCAACATACGTAGCTATTACCCTCGAAAATTAAAACTTTTGACATAGGAAAAGAGCCTTAAATCACATTCTTTACCATTTGCAATTATAAAATAGTCTAATTTCTTCATTTTTTCAACATACGTAGCTATTACCCTCGAAAACTAAATCTTTTGAAATAGGAAAAGAGCCTTTAATCACATTCTTTACCATGTGCAATCATAAAATTGTCTAATATCTTCATTTTTTCAACATACATAGCTATTACCCTCGAAAACTAAAACTTTTGAAATAGGAAAAGAGCCTTTAATCACATTCTTTACCATGTGCAAAAATAAAATAGTCTAATATCTTCATTTTTTCAACATACGTAGCTATTACCCTCGAAAACTAAAACTTTTGACATAGGAAAAGAGCCTTTAACCACATTCTTTACCATGTGCAATCATAAAATAGTCTAATATCTTCATTTTTTCAACATAAGTAGCTATTACCCTCGAAAACTAAGACTTTTGAAATAGGAAAAGAGCCTTTAATCAAATTCTTTACCATGTACAATCATAAAATTGTCTAATATCTTCATTTTTTCAACATACGTAGCTATTACCCTCGAAAACTAAAACTTTTGAAATAGGAAAAGAGCCTTTAATCACATTCTTTACCATGTGCAATCATAAAATAGTCTAATAACTTAATTTTTCAACATACGTAGCTATTACCCTCGAAAACTAAAACTTTTGAAATAGGAAAAGAGCCTTTAATCACATTCTTTACCATTTGCAATCATAAAATATTCTAATATCTGAATTTTTTCAACATATGTAGCTATTACCCTCGAAAACTAAAACTTTTGACATAGGAAAAGAGCTTTTAATCACATTTTTTACCATGTGCAATCAAAAAACTTTCTAATATCTTCATTTTTTCCAATAACAAAGCTATTACCCTCGAAAACTAAAACTTATGAAATAAGAAAAGATCCTTTAATCACATTCTTATATCTTAATTTTTTCAACATACGTAGCTATTATCCTCGAAAACTAAAACTTTTGAAATAGGAAAAGAGCCTTTAATCACATTCTTTACCATGTGCAATCATAAAATAGTCTAATATCTTCATTTTTTCAACATACGTAGCTATTACCTTCGAAAACTAAAACTTTTGAAATAGGAAAAGAGCCTTTAATCACATTCTTTACCATTTGCAATCATAAAATAGTCTAATATCTTCATTTTTTCAACATAGGTAGCTATTACCCTCGAAAACTAAAACTTTTAAAATAGGAAAAGAGCCTTTAATAACATTCTTTGCCATTTGCAATCATAAAATAGTCTAATATTTTCATTTTTTCAACATACGTAGCTCTTACCCCCGAAAACTAAAACTTTTGAAATAGGAAAAGAGCCTTTAATCCCATTCTTTACCATTTGCAATCATAAAATAGTCTAATATCTTCATTTTTCCACAGACAAAGCTATTACCCTCGAAAACTAAAACTTTTGAAATATGAAAAGAGCCTTTAATCACATTCTTTACCATTTGCAATCATAAAATAGTCTAATATCTTCATTTTTTCAACATACGTAGCTATTACCCTCGAAAACTAAAACTTTTGACATAGGAAAAGAGCCTTTAATCACATTCTTTACCATGTGCAATCATAAAATAGTCTAATATCTTCATTTTTTTCCACAGACAAAGCTCTTGCCCTCGAAAACTAAAACTTTTGAAATAGGAAAAGAGCCTTTAATCACATTCTTTACCATTTGCAATCATAAAATAGTCTAATATCTTCATTTTTTCAACATACGTAGCTATTACCCTCGAAAACTAAAACTTTTGAAATAAGAAAAGAGCCTTTAATCACATTCTTTACCATGTGCAATCATAAAATTGTCTAATATCTTCATTTTTTCAACAGACATAGCTATTACCCTCGAAAACTAAAACTTTTGAAATAGGAATAGAGCCTTTAATCACATTCTTTACCCTTTGCAATCATAAAATAGTCTAATATCTTCATTTTTTCAACATACGTAGCTAATACCCTCGAAAACTAAAACTTTTGAAATAGGAAAAGAGCCTTTAATCATATTCTTTACCATGTGCACTCATAAAATAGTCTAATATCTTCATTTTTTCCATAGACAAAGCTCTTACCCTCGAAAACTAAAGCTTTTGAAATAGGAAAAGAGCCTTTAATCACATTCTTTACCATGTGCAATCATAAAATAGTCTAATATCTTCATTTTTTCCACAGACATAGCTATTACCCTCGAAAACTAAAACTTTTGAAATAGGAAAAGAGCCTTTAATCACATTCTTTACCATGTGCAATCATAAAATAGTCTAATATCTTCATTTTTTCCACAGACAAAGCTATTACCCTCGAAAACTAAAACTTTTGAAATAGGAAAAGAGCCTTTAATCCCATTCTTTACCATTTGCAATCATAAAATTGGCTAATATCTTCATTTTTCAACATACGTTGCTATTACCCTCGAAAACTAAAACTTTTGAAATAGGAAAAGAGCCTTTAATCACATTCTTTACCATGTGCAACCATATAATAGTCTAATATCTTCATTTTTTCAACATACGTAGCTATTACCCTTGAAAACTAAAACTTTTGAAATAGGAAAAGAGCCTTTAATCACATTCTTTACCATGTGCAATCATGAAATAGTCTAATATCTTCATTTTTTCCACAGACATAACTATTACCCTCAAAAACTAAAACTTTTGAAATAGGAAAAGAGCCTTTAATCACATTCTTTACCATTTGCAATCATAAAATAGTCTAATATCTTCATTTTTCCCACGGACATAGCTATTACCCTCGAAAACTAAAACTTTTGAAATTGGAAAAGAGCCTTTAATCACATTCTTTACCATGTGCAACCATATAATAGTCTAATATCTTCATTTTTTCCACATACGTAGCTATTACCCTCAAAAACTAAAACTTTTGAAATAGGAAAAGAGCCTTTAATCACATTCTTTACCATGTGCAATCATAAAATTGTCTAATATCTTCATTTTTTCAACATACGTAGCTATTACCCTCGAAAACTAAAACTTTTGAAATAGGAAAAGAGCCTTTAATCACATTGTTTACCATGTGCAATCATAAAATTGTCTAATATCTTCATTTTTTCAACATACGTAGCTATTACCCTCGAAAACTAAAACTTTTGAAATAGGAAAAGAACCTTTAATCACATTCTTTACCATGTGCAATCATAAAATAGTCTAATATCTTCATTTTTTCCACAGACCTAGCTATTACCCTCGAAAACTAAAACTTTTGAAATAGGAAAAGAGCCTTTATTCACATTCTTTACTATTTGCAATCATAAAATAGTCTAATATCTTCATTTTTTCAAAATACGTAGCTATTACCCTCGAAAACTAAATCTTTTGACATAGGAAAAGAGCCTTTAATCACATTCTTTACCACTTGCAATCATAAAATAGTCTAATATCTTCATTTTTTCAACATACGTAGCTATTACCCTCGAAAACTAAAACTTTTGAAATAGGAAAAGAGCCTTTAATCACATTCTTTACCATGTGCAATCATAAAATTGTCTAATATCTTCATTTTTTCCACGGACAAAGCTATTACCCTCAAAAACTAAAACTTTTGACATAGGAAAAGAGCCTTTAATCACATTCTTTACCATGTGCAATCATAAAATAGTCTAATATCTTCATTTTTTCCACAGATATAGCTATTACCCTCGAAAACTAAAAGTTTTGAAATAGGAAAAGAGCCTTTAATCACATTCTTTACCATGTGCAATCATAAAATAGTCTAATATCTTCATTTTTTCCACAAAAAAAGCTATTACCCTCGAAAACTAAAACTTTTGACATAGAAAAAGAGCTTTTAATCACATTCTTTACCATTTGCAATCATAAAATGGTCTAATATCTTCATTTTTTCAACATACGTAGCTATTACCCTCGAAAACTAAAACTTTTAAAATAGGAAAAGAGCCTTTAATTACATTCTTTACCATTTGCAATCATAAAATAGTCTAATATCTTCTTTTTTTTCAACATACGTAGCTATTACCCCCGAAAACTAAAACTTTTGAAATAGGAAAAGAGCCTTTAATCACATTCTTTACCATGTGCAATCATAAAATTGTCTAATATCTTCATTTTTTCAAAATACGTAGCTATTACCCTCGAAAACTAAAACTTTTGAAATAGGAAAAGAGCCTTTAATCACATTATTTATGATGTGCAATCATAAAATAGTCTAATATCTTCATTTTTTCAACATACGTAGCTATTACCCTCTAAGACTAAATCTTTTGACATAGGAAAAGAGCCTTTAATCACATTCTTTACCACTTGCAATCATAAAATAGTCTAATATCTTCATTTTTTCAACATACGTAGCTATTACCCTCGAAAACTAAAACTTTTGAAATAGGAAAAGAGCCTTTAATCACATTCTTTACCATGTGCAATCATAAAAGTGTCTAATATCTTCATTTTTTCAACATACGTAGCTATTACCCTCGAAAACTAAAACTTTTGAAATAGGAAAAGAGCCTTTAATCACATTCTTTACCATGTGCAATCACAAAATGTTCTAATATCTTCATTATTTCCACTGACAAAGCTATTACCCTCAAAAACTAAAACTTTTGAAATAGGAAAAGAGCCTTTAATCATATTCTTTGCCATGTGCAATCATAAAATTGTCTAATATCTTCATTTTTTCTACGGACAAAGCTATTACCCTCGAAAACTAAAACTTTTGACATAGGAAAAGAGCCTTTAATCACATTCTTTACCATGTGCAATCATAAAATAGTCTAATATCTTCATTTTTTCCACAGACAAAGCTATTACCCTCGAAAACTAAAACTTTTGACATAGAAAAAGAGCCTTTAATCAGATTCTTTACCATGTGCAATCATAAAATTGTCTAATATCTTCATTTTTTCAAAATACGTAGCAATTACCCTCGAAAACTAAAACTTTTGAAATAGGAAAAGAGCCTTTAATCACATTCTTTATGATGTGCAATCATAAAATAGTCTAATATCTTCATTTTTTCAACATACGTAGCTATTACCCTCGAAAACTAAAACTTTTGAAATAGGAAAAGAGCCTTTAATCACATTCTTTACCATGTGCAATCACAAAATGTTCTAATATCTTCATTATTTCCACTGACAAAGCTATTACCCTCGAAAACTAAAACTTTTGAAATAGGAAAAGAGCCTTTAATCATATTCTTTGCCATGTGCAATCATAAAATTGTCTAATATCTTCATTTTTTCTACGGACAAAGCTATTACCCTCGAAAACTAAAACTTTTGACATAGGAAAAGAGCCTTTAATCACATTCTTTACCATGTGCAATCACAAAATTGTCTAATATCTTCATTATTTCCACTGACAAAGCTATTACCCTCGAGAACTAAAACTTTTGAAATAGGAAAAGAGCCTTTAATCATATTCTTTGCCATGTGCAATCATAAAATTGTCTAATATCTTCATTTTTTCCACGGACAAAGCTATTACCCTCAAAAACGAAAACTTTTGACATAGGAAAAGAGCCTTTAATCACATTCTTTACCATGTGAAATCATAAAATAGTCTAATATCTTAATTTTTTCCACAGATATAGCTATTACCCTCGAAAACTAAAAGTTTTGAAATAGGAAAAGAGCCTTTAATCACATTCTTTACCATGTGCAATCATAAAATAGTCTAATATCTTCATTTTTTCCACAGACAAAGCTATTACCCTCGAAAACTAAAACTTTTGACATAGAAAAAGAGCTTTTAATCACATTCTTTACCATTTGCAATCATAAAATGGTCTAATATCTTCATTTTTTCAACATACGTAGCTATTACCCTCGAAAACTAAAACTTTTAAAATAGGAAAAGAGCCTTTAATCACATTCTTTACCATTTGCAATCATAAAATAGTCTAATATCTTCTTTTTTTTCAACATACGTAGCTATTACCCCCGAAAACTAAAATTTTGAAATAGGAAAAGAGCCTTTAATCACATTCTTTACCATGTGCAATCATAAAATTGTCTAATATCTTCATTTTTTCAAAATACGTAGCTATTACCCTCGAAAACTAAAACTTTTGAAATAGGAAAAGAGCCTTTAATCACATTCTTTATGATGTGCAATCATAAAATAGTCTAATATCTTCATTTTTTCAACATACGTAGCTATTACCCTCGAAAACTAAATCTTTTGACATAGGAAAAGAGCCTTTAATCACATTCTTTACCACTTGCAATCATAAAATAGTCTAATATCTTCATTTTTTCAACATATGTAGCTATTACCCTCGAAAACTAAAACTTTTGAAATAGGAAAAGAGCCTTTAATCACATTCTTTACCATGTGCAATCATAAAAGTGTCTAATATCTTCATTTTTTCAACATACGTAGCTATTACCCTCGAAAACTAAAACTTTTGAAATAGGAAAAGAGCCTTTAATCACATTCTTTACCATGTGCAATCACAAAATGTTCTAATATCTTCATTATTTCCACTGACAAAGCTATTACCCCTCGAAAACTAAAACTTTTGAAATAGGAAAAGAGCCTTTAATCATATTCTTTGCCATGTGCAATCATAAAATTGTCTAATATCTTCATTTTTTCTACGGACAAAGCTATTACCCTCGAAAACTAAAAGTTTTGAAATAGGAAAAGAGCCTTTAATCACATTCTTTACCATGTGCAATCATAAAATAGTCTAATATCTTCATTTTTTCCACAGACAAAGCTATTACCCTCGAAAACTAAAACTTTTGACATAGAAAAAGAGCCTTTAATCACATTCTTTACCATGTGCAATCATAAAATTGTCTAATATCTTCATTTTTTCAAAATACGTAGCTATTACCCTCGAAAACTAAAACTTTTGAAATAGGAAAAGAGCCTTTAATCACATTCTTTATGATGTGCAATCATAAAATAGTCTAATATCTTCATTTTTTCAACATACGTAGCTATTACCCTCGAAAACTAAATCTTTTGACATAGGAAAAGAGCCTTTAATCACATTCTTTACCACTTGCAATCATAAAATAGTCTAATATCTTCATTTTTTCAACATACGTAGCTATTACCCTCGAAAACTAAAACTTTTGAAATAGGAAAAGAGCCTTTAATCACATTCTTTACCATGTGCAATCATAAAAGTGTCTAATATCTTCATTTTTTCAACATACGTAGCTATTACCCTCGAAAACTAAAACTTTTGAAATAGGAAAAGAGCCTTTAATCGCATTCTTTACCATGTGCAATCACAAAATGTTCTAATATCTTCATTATTTCCACTGACAAAGCTATTACCCTCGAAAACTAAAACTTTTGAAATAGGAAAAGAGCCTTTAATCATATTCTTTGCCATGTGCAATCATAAAATTGTCTAATATCTTCATTTTTTCCACGGACAAAGCTATTACCCTCGAAAACTAAAACTTTTGACATAGGAAAAGAGCCTTTAATCACATTCTTTACCATGTGCAATCATAAAATAGTCTAATATCTTCATTTTTTCCACAGACATAGCTATTACCCTCGAAAACTAAAAGTTTTGAAATAGGAAAAGAGCCTTTAATCACATTCTTTACCATGTGCAATCATAAAATAGTCTAATATCTTCATTTTTTCCACAGACAAAGCTATTACCCTCAAAAACTAAAACTTTTGACATAGAAAAAGAGCCTTTAATCACATTCTTTACCATTTGCAATCATAAAATTGTCTAATATCTTCATTTTTTCAACATACGTAGCTATTACCCTCGAAAACTAAAACTTTTAAAATAGGAAAAGAGCCTTTAATGACATTCTTTACCATTTGCAATCATAAAATAGTCTAATATCTTCTTTTTTTTCAACATACGTAGCTATTACCCCCGAAAACTAAAACTTTTGAAATAGGAAAAGAGCCTTTAATCACATTCTTTACCATGTGCAATCATAAAATTGTCTAATATCTTCATTTTTTCAAAATACGTAGCTATTACCCTCGAAAACTAAAACTTTTGAAATAGGAAAAGAGCCTTTAATCACATTCTTTATGATGTGCAATCATAAAATAGTCTAATATCTTCATTTTTTCAACATACGTAGCTATTAACCTCGAAAACTAAAACTTTTGAAATAGGAAAAGAGCCTTTAATCACATTCTCTACCATTTGCAATCATAAAATAGTCTAAGATCTTCATTTTTTCCACAGACAAAGCTATTACCCTCGAAAACTAAAACTTTTGACATAGGAAAAGAGCCTTTAATCACATTCTTTACCATTTGCAATCATAAAATAGTCTAATATCTTCATTTTTTCAATATATATAGCTATTACCCTCGAAAACTAAAACTTTTGACATAGGAAACGAGCCTTTAATCACATTCTTTACCATTTGCAATCATAAAATAGTCTAATATCTTCATTTTTTCCACAGACAAAGCTATTACCCTCGAAAACTAAAACTTTTGACATAGGAAAAGAGCCTTTAATCACATTCTTTACCATTTGCAATCATAAAATAGTCTAATATCTTCATTTTTTCAACATACGTAGCTATTACCCTCGAAAACAAAAACTTTTGAAATAGGAAAAGAGCCTTTAATCACATTCTTTACCATGTGCAATCATAAAATTGTCTAATATCTTCATTTTTTCCACAGACAAAGCTATTACCCTCAAAAACTAAAACTTTTGACATAGGAAAAGAGCCTTTAATCACATTCTTTAGTGATTAAAAATGAAGAAAAGAGCCTTTAATCACATTCTTTACCATTTGCAATCATAAAATAGTCTAATATCTTAATTTTTTCAACATACGTTAGCTATTACCCTCGAAAACTAAAACTTTTGAAATAGGAAAAGAGCCTTTAATCACATTCTTTACCATATGCCATCATAAAATAGTCTAATATCTTCATTTTTTCAACATACGTAGCTATTACCCTCGAAAACTAAAACTTTTGAAATAGGAAAAGAGCTTTTAATCACATTCTTTACCATGTGCAATCATAAAATAGTCTAATATCTTCATTTTTTCAACATACGTAGCTATTACCCTCGAAAACTAAAACTTTTGAATAGGAAAAGAGCCTTTAATCACATTCATTACCATGTGCAATCATATAATAGTCTAATATCTTCATTTTTCAACATACGTAGCTATTACCCTCGAAAACTAAAACTTTTGAAAAAGGAAAAGAGCCTTTAATCAAATTCTTTACCATGTGCAATCATAAAATTGTCTAATATCTTCATTATTTCCACAGACAAAGCTATTACCCTCGAAAACTAAAACTTTTGAAATAGGAAAAGAGCCTTTAATCATATTCTTTACCATGTGCAATCATAAAATTGTCTAATATCTTCATTTTTTCCACGGACAAAGCTATTACCCTTGAAAATTAAAACTTTTGACATAGGAAAAGAGCCTTTAATCACATTCTTTACCATGTGCAATCATAAAATAGTCTAATATCTTCATTTTTTCCACAGACATAGCTATTACCCTTGAAAACTAAAACTTTTGAAATAGGAAAGAGCCTTTAATCACATTCTTTACCATGTGCAATCATAAAATAGTCTAATATCTTCATTTTTTCCACAGACAAAGCTATTACCCTCAAAAACTAAAACTTTTGACATAGGAAAAGAGCCTTTAATCACATTCTTTACAATTTGCAATCATAAAATAGTCTAATATCTTCATTTTTTCAACATACATAGCTATTACCCTCGAAAACTAAAACTTTTGAAATAGGAAAAGAGCCTTTAATCACATTCTTTACCATTTGCAATCATAAAATTGTCTAATATCTTCATTATTTCAACATACGTAGCTATTACCCTCGAAAACTAAAACTTTTAAAATAGGAAAAGAGCCTTTAATCATATTCTTTACCATTTGCAATCATAAAATAGTCTAATATCTTCATTTTTTCAACATACGTAGCTATTACCCCCGAAAACTAAAACTTTTGAAATAGGAAAAGAGCCTTTAATCACATTCTTTACCATGTGCAATCATAAAATTGTCTAATATCTTCATTTTTTCAAAATACGTAGCTATTACCCTCAAAAACTAAAACTTTTGAAATAGGAAAAGAGCCTTTAATCACATTCTTTATGATGTGCAATCATAAAATAGTCTAATATCTTCATTTTTTCAACATACGTAGCTATTAACCTCGAAAACTAAAACTTTTGAAATAGGAAAAGAGCCTTTGATCTTATTCTTTACCATTTGCAATCATAAAATAGTCTAATATCTTCATTTTTTCCACAGACAAAGCTATTACCCTCGAAAACTAAAACTTTTGACATAGGAAAAGAGCCTTTAATCACATTCTTTACCATTTTTATCATAAAATAGTCTAATATCTTCATTTTTTCAACATACGTAGCTATTACCCTCGAAAACTAAAACTTTTGACATAGGAAAAGAGCCTTTAATCACATTCTTTACCATTTGCAATCATAAAATAGTCTAATATCTTCATTTTTTCCACAGACAAAGCTATTACCCTCGAAAACTAAAACTTTTGACATAAGAAAAGAGTCTTTAATCACATTCTTTACCATTTGCAATCTTAAAATAGTCTAATATCTTCATTTTTTCAACATACGTAGCTATTACCCTCGAAAATTAAAACTTTTGAAATAGGAAAAGAGCCTTTAATCACATTCTTTACCATTTGCAATCATAAAATAGTCTAATATCTTCATTTTTTCAACATACGTTGCTATTACCCTCGAAAACTAAAACTTTTGAAATAGGAAAAGAGCCTTTAATCACATTCTTTACCATGTGCAATCATAAAATTGTCTAATATCTTCATTTTTTCCACAGACAAAGCTATTACCCTCGAAAACTAAAACTTTTGACATAGAAAAAGAGCCGTTAATCACATTCTTTACCATTTGCAATCATAAAATAGTCTAATATCTTCATTTTTTCAACATACGTAGCTATTACCCTCGAAAACTAAAACTTTTGAAATAGGAAAAGAGCCTTTAATCACATTGTTTACCATGTGCAATCATAAAATAGTCTAATATGTTCATTTTTTCAACATACGTAGCTATTACCCGCGAAAACTAAAACTTTTGACATAGGAAAAGAGCCTTTAATCACATTCTTTACCATTCGCAATCATAAAATTGCCTAATATCTTCATTTTTTCCACAGACAAAGCTATTACCCTCGAAAACTAAAACTTTTGAAATAGGAAAAGAGCCTTTAATCACATTCTTTACCATGTGCAATCATAAAATAATGTAATATCTTCATTTTTTCAAGATACGTAGCTATTACCCTCGAAAACTAAAACTTTTGAAATAGGAAAAGAGCCTTTAATCACATTCTTTACCATGTGCAATCATAAAATTGTCTAATATCTTCATTTTTTCCACAGACAAAGCTATTACCCTCGAAAACTAAAACTTTTGACATAGAAAAAGAGCCTTTAATCACATTCTTTACCATTTGCAATCATAAAATAGTCTAATATCTTCATTTTTTCAACATACGTAGCTATTACCCTCGAAAACTAAAAGTTTTGAAATAGGAAAAGAGCCTTTAATCACATTCTTTACCATGTGCAATCATAAAATTGTCTAATATTTTCATTTTTTCAACATACGTAGCTATTACCCTCGAAAACTAAAACTTTTGAAATAGGAAAAGAGCCTTTAATCACATTCTTTACCATTTGCAATCATAAAATAGTCTAATATCTTCATTTTTTCAACATACGTAGCTATTACCCTCGAAAACTAAAACTTTTGACATAGGAAAAGAGCCTTTAATCACATTCTTTACCATTTGCAATCATAAAATAGTCTAATATCTTCATTTTTTCAACATACGTAGCTATTACCCTCGAAAACTAAAACTTTTGACATAGGAAAAGAGCCTTTAATAACATTCTTTACCATTTGCAATCCTAAAATAGTCTAATATCTTCATTTTTTCAACATACGTAGCTATCACCCTCGAAAACTAAAACTTTTGAATTAGGAAAAGAGCCTTTAATCACATTCTTTACCATGTGCAATCATAAAATTGTCTAAATCTTCATTTTTTCCACAGTCAAAGCTATTACCCTCGAAAACTAAAACTTTTGAAATAGGAAAAGAGCCTTTAATCACATTCATTACCATTTGCAATCATAAAATAGTCTAATATCTTCATTTTTTCAACATACGTAGCTATTACCCTCGAAAACTAAAACTTTTGACATAGGAAAAGAGCCTTTAATCACATTCTTTACCATTTGCAATCATAAAATAGTCTAATATCTTCATTTTTTCAACATACGTAGCTATTACCCTCGAAAACTAAAACTTTTGACATAGGAAAAGAGCCTTT
>NW_027064270.1:0-27140 GCF_032884065.1 Artemia franciscana
CCATGGCGTAATTATGCAGTTAAATGAAATAAATGAGCAGTTGTGTAGAGTCGTGTGGCCTGCCAAAAAAATATAAAAAAGAATGAGCCATATTTTGATTTGAATTGCAAGTTAATCAAATTAAAAAAAACTATTTTTTAGTAACTGAAAGTAAGGAGCCACATTAAAAGTTAAAACGAGCAGAAATTAGTCCGTGAATAACAGGGGCTGTTCCCTTCTCAACGCCCCGCTCTTTACGCTAAAGTTTGACTTTTTCTCTCAATTCTGCTTTATTAAACAGTAAAAAACTTTAGCGTAAAGAGCGGGGCGTTGAGAAGGGAACAAACTAGTTTTTTATATTTAATTTCTGAACATTTTTGAATTAATGCATGTTTGATTTTGGCTCTCCGCACATAAATTATGAAAATGAAATTTGCATATTAATTCTTTTTTTGGCTAAATGGCTTTCTCTTAGTTTTGATCAGACAATTTTGAGGAATAAGGGGTGGGGGAGGAGGCCTAATTACCCTCCAATTTTTTGGCAACTAGAACTTTTAATTTTTATCGAACATTTTTATTAGTAAAAAATATACGTAACTTAAGAATTAACTTGCATAATGAACTTTTATATTCTTATATTTTTATTCCGTATATGAGGGGGTTTATCCCTTCGTTAATACCTCACTCTTTACACTAAAGCTTAGATTTTGTCCCAACTCTTTAAGAATGACCCCTGAATCAGAAAGGCCGTAAAATAAATAGTTGAAATTACTAAAAATACTTTAGCGTAAAGAGCGAGGTATCTAGGAGGAGATGAACCCCTCATATATGTAATAATCTCTGTTCGTTTTAAGTTTTAATGCTATCCCTTACTTTCAGTTGAAAAAAACTTCTTCATATTTATTTTTTTCATTGATTTTTTATAATAATGCTAGAAAATCCTGCGCCCCCTTCATTGAATTCTCTTCCCCTGTGACATATTCCTCCAAAGAAAGATCCACTCGCATATCCCCCTCCCCTCAACCTCCCCCCAACCCAAAATAGTCCCCCTGAAAAACTGTACACTTCCCAATAACCATTACTGTGTATAAACACTGGTCAAAGTTTGTAACTTGCAGCCCCTCTCCTGGGGACTGAGGGGGAGTAAGTCATCCCAAAGACATATTTATTAAGGTTTTCGACTATGCTGATCGAATTGGCTATCTCAAAATTTTGATCCGTTGACTTTGGGGAAAAAATGAGCGTTGGAGGGGGCCTAGGTGCCATCCAATTTTTTGGTCACTTAAGAAAGGCACTAGAACTTTTCATTTCCGTTAGAATGGGCCTTCTTGCGACATTTTAGGACCACTTGGTCGATACGATGACCCCTGAAAAAAAAAAACACGCAACCGTGATTCGTCTTCTGGCAAAAAATACAAAATTCCACATTTTTGTAGATAGGAGCTTGAAACTTCTATAGTAGGGTTTTCTGACACGCTGAATCTGATGGTGTCATTTTCGTGACACCACAATAATCCAAACTTAAATTAATAATCTTTGTACTTCTCATACATTTACTTTCTATTATATAAATCAACAGACTGATTAAAAGAAAATCAGAGGCTTAATGCCGGTCAGGATTTAAAATAAGAGCTCTGAGTCACGGTGTCCTTCTAAATATCAAAATTCTCCAAGATCCGATCACCAACTCATAAGTTATAAATACCTAATTTTCTAATTTTTCCTCTCCCTATAGCCCCCAGATGGTCGAATCTGGGAAAACGACTATATCAAGTCAATTTGTGCAGCTCCCTGACACGCCTACCAATTTTCATCGTCCTAGCTCGTACAGAAGCACCAAATCACTGAACCCCTCCCCCAACTCCCCCAAGGAGAGCGAATCCGGTACGGTTACGTCCAAATGCCCACACTTCTTTGTTTTTTCTCACTTAAGAAAAACAGAAAAACTTTTGTGCTGAAAGAAGTAGACCTAGTACTTTTTTATCAAATTACTCAAATACCTAGAATTGTTTGCACTGAAAGATTAGGCTACATGGACTCTACTTTCCTAAAACTCTACCAAGAACATGGCGGTGCTAGCGCTGAGATGCCTAAGGACGAACGTGAATGGGACGAACTTTGATTTGAATCTCCTTGATTTAGGATGTTTTGTGTTGCTATTTAATTATTTCTATTGATTCATTCCAGTCAAACGTGAATGACAGTTAAACATGAAGGTGAAAAGAGCATTTTGTCTGTGAAACAGCTGATGTCTAGGATGGTTTTCTTTGCGATGTTTTGGAATTAAGTTGTATGATTTTTTTTACAACATTTTTGTATAAATAATTTTCACATTACTTTTCTCTTCTTTGATGAATAGGTTTGCTTCTTTTAAAGGTTCATCCAAAAAAATAAATTATATATTGAAGATTCTGTAATAAAATCTTACTCAGCGCAATACAATTCTAAGAACATGCACACAGAGAGTGAGATTGAGTGCTTTGGATGGTAAAAATATCAACATGATCACCATGACTTGGGTTTTTCATTTAATTCACTTTTTGTTTCCTCCCCCCTCCTGCCTTGTTGAAGCATTAAGCCTCTCTGCATGTGTCCTAATAGACGTAATAATCTGCGAATAGACGATGCACGCCTCAATTCGTTAGTTTGGAAAACATTTTGGAGAAAGGCTGGTGATAAAGTTATGGAGGATCTGTTTTTTCCTTAACGAGAATTGAGGTTGTCATCCCCAGATAGTCTAAGGTAGGAACACCTATACAACTTTTTCGTACCCGTTTTTTGTAACTTGTAAAACTAATTTGTAAAAAACAAACGACGTTGATTGGAGCTCTCACTTAACTGGATTCTTGTTATTCCAGTCTTTAGGCCATATTTGTATTTACTTGTGGTATTCGTAATGTCATATGGTTTAGACAGTATCGATCACCAAAAATAGAATATAAACCAAAAAACTATGCTTAAAAATATGTTGCCTAGCAAATTAAGGTTTAGTTGTCTTTGGAATCAATGGATTATTCGTGGCAAAATCAAACTTTTGCATGCTGACCAATGGTCTGAGTAGTGCAGGTACAGATCTCCTGATTCTGTGCCTTCGGCCGGGTGTGCAATGTGTGTTTGGGGTTACTTCCCACTTCGAGCTGGGTCGACTCTTGGTTAGGCTTAGAATGACACCGATGACCCACGTTCTAAACCAGGACCCGAATGCCGTCCTGACAGACAAAAGATTTCTAGCCCAGTGCAATTCAGTGTTGTAACACTGACGGAAATATAATACTACCTTAAAAACTTTGTTATTTTGAAACAACAACCAGCAGTATAATTCTATCATTTTGGCACATTTCACCTCTAAAGGTACATTTTGTTACAATCACAAATTTATTAACAAAATGTGGTAGAATAAGATCTGATTGGACGTCAGGACGTAGCGAGTGGAGGGAATTGTATATTTTTTTTCTCTCTCTTCTAGAGTTTTAGGTTTTCCTTTACACATTTATTTAAATGCCAGTTGTTGGCCTCTTGCGGTCATTAAATAAAAAAGTTTTTTTTAACTGAAAGCAAGGAGTAGCAATAAAACTTAAAATGAACAGAAATTTCTCCGTACATGAAAGGGGCAGTTCCCTTATCAACGCCCTGCTCTTTACGCTAAAGTTTGACTTTCTCTCAACTCTACTTTTTAAAACAATGCACAAACTTACATAAACTTAAATTGAGTAATTCTTTCATTCCTTCAGTGTTGCCACTGCTTGACTCTGTGTCCAGTGTTGCTACTGCTTGACTCGAGTCCCAAAGCAACTATTGTAATATGTTGAAACCAAAAAGCTATTATCCCGAGTGCTGGTAACCACAAATTCTGTCCAATATGTGACAGGATGCGGCCGCTGGTATCACGCAGGCGTTAATAAATGCGCCCAAATCGGACTAAAGTACCACTCCAGCAAATGGTTATGCATGGACCGTCTTGCAAAAGAAAATCGCCGTGACTCTGAAGTCGCAAGCATCTCAACCCCCACAAAAGCCTAGTGTGAAGAGACTTGTAAGAGGAAATGGAATCAGCACCTCTTTGCCACAAATTACAACGAGACCTAAAACCAACTCTGGGCTACCGAAAGGGACTAAGCCGTCTGTGGTAAGTGTTGACATTCCCAACTATGAATCCGTAACAATCCGTCGAAGTGAGAAAATTAAGACCCTGGAAGCAAGTTTATCGGCATGTCAAGCAGAAAATCTATAAATCAGGACAAGGAACTCAACGTTTCTGTCAGAAATGGAGGAAAAGAACAATCAAAATAAAGTGTCGGCAAGTCATTTGGAGGTTAAAGACTTTCTTATAGCCCAGCTGAAACAAGAACTCTCGGTGGCTATCGAAACCCGCCCTTGTGACCCTTCGCAAACCTCCCGTGACCAAGTTACCCAGTCAACGCAAGTAGACAAAGATATCGCTGTTGCTAAACGAAACCCATCTCTTGATAATGAAGTGCAAAACATAACATCTAGCCCAAGCGTAGCCCACAACTGTGCGATCTTATCAGACGAAATGATACCTAGTGATACGTCATCAACTAGTGCAAATGCACCCTCTCCGACGCTCGTAGAGAAAAGTGACGTGAGAAAGTACGACGGTAAAACAGAGAGTATTTACTCGTAAATGCAACACGCTTTGCCGGTTCTTTGAACGAGGGTTTTGCAGACGCAAGAAAACGTGTCGGTTTTTGCATATATGCTTAAATCTCAGATCAAAATGTTGCAACAAAAATAATTGCAGTTTTGACCAAGTAGATTTGTGTAGTGTTTTAACTTTTACCAACAGGGAATGCGTTTTTGCTCATGTCACTCCTGACTTTGGGCAAACAAGTGACCGTGTGCCAACGAGCAAGCTATTATTGCTCCCTGATGGGACAAACGTAATTTTTGATGCGTAAAAAAAAAATAACGAAAAAAAAACAACTAAATATACATTACTTCTGCGTAGGGAGTTGAAGCTCACTAAAGGTAGAAGATGCTCCTTGAGGAAAAAAACATCTAAATTTTCTAATTTGTGATCTAAAGAAATTGTCTATCCTTCGTAACGTTAATATTCAACGAGTATATATTGATGTTAGTCTTAGCACTCATTTTCTTGTATAAGATGACCGTTTCGACAAAAATATACGAAGGATCCAGTATTTCAATGAAAATGGCACGTTATTGCCTTGAAAGTTTGCAAAGTTTGTTATAAAGAACTCATGTTTCCCTACGCAACGGGAGTAGCGTTTGGTAAAATTCTAGAAAATCGTCTCTTTCTATCCAGAAAAGGATAAAAGCTTCGGATAATCCCCTCATTTTTGTGCTTTCTGAGCCGCTTCTTTGCCTCTCTCTCTCTCTCTCTCTCTCTCTCTCTCTCTCTCTCTCTCTCTCTCTCTCTCTCTCTCTGCCACTTTAGCTGACTTGGTCAAGTGCGACTTACACACAAAATTTTTGAATGTTTAAATGTACGATTGTTATTTGAATGAATTGTTTTTTTTTTTGTGTGTTTTTTGATTTTTTTTTTTTTTTTTTTTAGTGGCCCTATTTGGTCTTAAATTAATAAATAAAATGTGTGTTTCCTTAAGCTTAGTGTTACCATAAACGGCTATGAGCCTGAGGAAATTTGTCTGATTATGAAAAAGGGGGAAACACCCCCTAAAAATTAAAAAAATCTTTATGAAAAGGATACCGTCAGATCCAGCGTATCAGAAAAGCCTGCCAAGAATAGGTTTCATGCTTCTATCTGAAAAAATATGGAATTTCGTGCCTTTTTTTTGTCTGAAGAACGATCACGGATGAGTGTCTATTTATTGTTTTTTTTTTTTTTTTTTTGGGGGGGGGGGTTATTTTCAAACCAATGGTCACAACTGTGAAAACAAAGGGATCAAAATATTTGACCATAAATCAAAAAGACCACCAGCAGAAGGCTCACATGAACATAAATAAAAAGTTCTAGTGTTTTTTTATAGTGACCAAAAAGATTGGAGGGCAATATCCCCCCTATCACGCCCCTTTTTTCTGAAAAATCATCCAATCAAAAATTTTGACATAGCTATTTTGTTCAGCATAATTGAAAAGTCTCAAAACTACGTATTTAGAGATAACAAGACCCTCCAGCCCCTTGGGATTGGTCTTCAAGTTATAAAGTTTGCCCATTGTTTACATATAGTATTTGGTATTGGGAAGTTTACATATTTTTTTCTCGGGGGGGGGGATTATTTTTGGGGGGTGGGGTTCAATAGAGATATTTTTCCGTGTGGATTAAAATTTCCGGATATGAGCTTTCCATGGATAATTTTTTACGCTAGGGGAGGGGGGTTGACGGAATTCTTTCATGAAATTCTTTTTATTTTCTTACTTTCTCTTTACCTACTCAATTTTGGCATTTGGAGATAGAGTTATCCAAGTGAAATTTTGGAGGGTTTGGATTTGTGGGAATTAATTTTCACAGAGGGTGGGGGAATTTACAGACTGATCGGAAAAACTACCAGAACATACAGTCTATTTCAAATGAAAGTATGCTAAGGAGAGCTTTTCAGGCTTAATCGTCTGCAAACAATTTTACGGAGAGTGGATTTTCAACGAGAATGGAATTGTCCGGAAGAGATTTTATGGGGAGTGAGGTGGGGGGGGGTATTTTACAAGGGAGAACTTCAAGGAAGAATTTTCCGTAAGGGGTGGGAATTTTTTATGGAGGGTGAGCCAGATTTACCGGTATTACTTGAAAAAAGATCAGAAATTAAATAAAAAAACAAATTTTTTCACCTAAAAGTAAAGGGCAACAATAAAACTCAAAACGAACAGGAATTATTCTGTATATAAAGGGATTGCCTACTCCTCAATGCCTTGTTCCTTATGCTAAAGTTGACTGTTTGTCCCAATTTTTTAAGAGCTGCTCCTGAAACATAGCGGCTGTTTACATAGAATAGGAAGCTTTTTCAAAAAGTTCCAAAATATTTAGCGTGAATAGCAAGGTATTGAGGAGGGGGCAATCCCCTCATATACGGAATAATTTCTCTTCGTTTTGAATTTTGATGCTTGTCCCCGCTTTCAGTTGAAAAAAAAAAATTGTTTTTTATTTATTTATCCTGCTGATCAACACTGCCGTCTATTTTTTAATTGCCTCAAAATAGATGCTCTTGGTGAAATACTCACCAGTAACCTCTAAATACCCTAGTTAAATACTAATGACTGAAGCAATTAACTGGTAGCTAGAATTGCCACGCCTTTTTTTTGTTATATTCAACCATTAGAAAATTTTAATGTTGCTCCTCTCTTTTAGTTGAAAAAACATATTATTTTAGTTCAATACATTTAGAAGCATAAAATTTTTCTCAAGTAGTCACTGGAAAATTTCAAAAAAAAAGAAATATATATATATTGATGTGAATACCTTTCAGAGAATAAATATAAATGAAATATTTATTTTACATACCAGCAAAACTTGCTTTTGATGCGAAAGAGAATTAGGATGTTCTTTTTATTATGCAAATTGAAATCCAGCTGCCGAGGAGAAATGTGACTCCTGGAAGAACTTTAACTAATCACTCTAAAAGTATCCAAAAAGACGAAAAATATACAGTACTGGGCTATAGATTGACCACTAATCCGGTTGGATCTGTCTAGCTTCATTTTTCCTTGCCTAATGGGCCTGCCCCAAATTAAAGGGGCGTAAGTGTCTGGCATCCTCATATTTTACTAGAGAGAAAAAAAAGGTTTTTTTAGCCTTTATTGGGCACGGTTCTGTATTTGAATTTAAGCAAGAATAATTATGCAAATACAGCATCTCGTAGCTCAATAATGTGGTGTTTTTTTTTTTTTTGCCACGTTATTATATATGGTAATTCATTGATCTAGATGGTATATCTACTGGAAGAAAATGTACTTCATAATCTGTTGCTTGAAACTACTACTACTAACAACTTGTTGCACTACCATTCCGCCTAAGGCCAACACAGCTATGCACGCTCCTCCTCCATCCCAGTCTATTCAAAGCCTTCCTTTTAACTTGTAAAACTAATTTGTAAAAAAACAAACGACGTTGATTAGAGCTTTCACTTAACTGGATTCCTGTTATTCTAGTCTACACCAAAAAACTATGCTTAAAAATATGTTGCCTAGCAGATTAAGGTTTAGTTGTCTTTGGAATCAATGGATTATTCATGCTGATTTATTTTCATAGTTAAGCGTGGCAAAATCAAACTTTTGCATGCTGACCAATGGTCTGAGTAGTGCAGGTACAGATCTCCTGATTCTGTGCCTTCGGCCGGGAGTGCAATGTGTGTTTGGGGTTACCTACAGGACGTAGCGTCAGGACGTCAGGACGTAGTGAGTGGAGGGAATTGTATATTTTTTTTCTCTCTTTTCTAGAGTTTTAAGTTTTCATTTACACATTTATTTAAATGCCAGTTGTTGGCCTCTTGCGGTAGTTAAATAAAAACGTTTTTTTTTTAACTGAAAGTAAGGAGTAACATTAAAACTTAAAATGAACAGAAATTACTCAGTCCATGAAAGGGGCTGTTCCCTTATCAACGCCTTGCTCTATATGCTAAAGTTTGACTCTTTCTCTCAACTCTACTTTTTAAAAAAATACACAAACGTACATAAACTTAAATTGAGTAATTCTTTCATTCCTTCAGTGTTGCAACTGCTTGACTCTCCCTGTCCAGTGTTGCTACTGCTTGACTCGAGTCCCAAAGCAACTATTGTAATATGTCGAAACCAAATAGCTATTGTCCCGAGTGCTGGTAACAACAAATTCTGTCCAATGTGTGTGACCGCATCCAATGCGGTCGCTGGTACCACGCAGGCGTTAATAAATGCGCCCAAATCGGGCTAAAGGACCATTGCGGCAAATGGCTATGCTTGGACTGTCTTGCAAAAGAAAATCCCCGTGACTCCGAAGTTGCTAGCATCTCAACCCACACAAAAGCCTAGTGCGAAGAGACCTGTAAGAGCAAATGGAATCGGCGCCTCTTCGCCACAAATTACAACGGGACCTAAAACCAACTCTGAACTACCGAAAGGGACTAAGCCGGTAGCGGTAAGTGTTGACATTCCCAACTATGAATCCGTAACAATCCGTCTAAGTGAGAAAATTAAGACCCTGGAAGCAAGTTTATCGGTATGTCAAGCAGAAAATTTAGAAATCAGGACAAGGCACTCAACGTTTCTGTCAGAAATAGAGGAAAAGAACAATCAAATTAAAGTGTTGGCAAGTCATTTGGAGGTTAAAGACTTTCTTATAGCCCAGCTAAAACAAGAACTCTCGGTGGCTATCAAAACACGCCCTTGTGACTCTTTGCAAGCCTCCCGTAACCAAGTTACTCAGTCAACGCAAGCAGGCAAAGATATCGCTGTTGCTAAACGAAATCCGCCCCTTTATAATGAAGTGCAAAACATAACATCTAGCCCAAGCGTAGCCCACAACTGTGCGATCTTATCAAACGAAATGAATCCTAGTGATTCGTCATCAACTAGTGCAAATGCACCCTCTCCGACGCTCGTAGGGAGAAGTGACGTAAATTAGTTCGACGGTAAAACAGACAGTACCACTAGTAAATACAACACGCTTTGCCGGTTCTTTGAACGAGGGTTTTGTAGACGGAAGAAAACGTGTCGGTTTTTGCATAGATGCTTAAATTTCAGATCAAAATGTGGCAACAAAAATGATTGCAGTTTTCACCACGTAGATTTGTGTAGTGTTTTAACTTGTACCAACAGAGAATGCGTTTTTGCTCATGTCACTCCTGAATTTGGGAAAACAAGTGGCCGTGTGCCAACGAGCACGCCTTTATCGCTCCCTGATGGACAAACGTAACTTTTGATGCGTAAAAATTTTGATGGTAATTTTGATGGTCCTGACCTAATAACTTAATAGCCAATAATTGACTATTGCCTATTAATTTCTCCTATCCAGGTTTCACCGCCGGGCCGAGAGAGAGAGAGAGAGAGAGAGAGAGAGAGATAGAGAGAGAGAGAGAGAGAGAGAGAGAGAGAGAGAGAGAGAGAGAGGAGAGAGAGAGAGAGAGGAGAGAGAGAGAGAAACAAACATACAAACACGCAGAGTCAGACAGATTAAGACAGAAAGACAGAATAAGAGACAAAACACACAGTCAGACACAGAGACAAAGAGAGAGACAAAAATACACACATACACACAGAGTCAGTCATACGAACACATGAGACAAAACACACACGAGCCCAAAAGGAGAGATAAAAGCAAATAATACAGACACACACAGTCTGACACGCAAAAACAGACACACAGACAAAACACACACAAAGAGTCAGACAAAAGGGAATAGAAAAAAGCGACAAAAACGCACACACAAAGTCAGAAACACGAACAAAGACGGACACAGAGATAAAAACACACGTGAGACACTCACTCTGAACAAATCATCAGCTTCTTTGCCGCCATCTATAAAATACAATATAAATCGTGAAGTAGAGTCTCTGACAATACATTAAAGAACTCATTCAGAAACTCAAGCTCTGCTGTTTCTCAAGAAATTGGAAAAAGGTAATTTTAAAAGTAAGTCTCATCATTTTTGAATCGTTTTATAAGTTCTGTAGATAGTCCACCTAGAGTTCCGATAAAATTTACACTTTGTAGCTTCGTGTTAATTACTCTTAGGTCTATTTCTGTTTTCCAGAACAATACCATCTGTTTTGTTTTTTTCAGGACACAAGTTCTGTTTATGGTCACAGAGGGGTTATCTCGAACACTTGTTAAGAGTTTACTTTGGAAATTTTATCAAGGTGTCTGGAATACCCCCCCCCCCCTCCGTGGTCGAAAACGGGCAATTTCACTTTTAAAAATGATTTTTATGTTATTTTGCCTAATATTTGTGAAACTAAACATGTAATTATAAATGAATCATCAGATCACTGAATGCCTGAATTTATATCCTATTCATTTTAAACTTCTCCAAAAATTACAAAATAAAGCTATAAGGGTTCTTGGTAATGTGGCTTCATTTTTTTATTGTGACTTGAAAGTGTAACAGAAACGAAGATTCTTTTCTTATTTCTTTATATATCCAGCGCTAGTCAACCTAAGATTTGTAATCATAATATTGAATCTCTAGCCAATTACTTTCATGATTCAGTAGTTCAGACCGCCAACTTGCTTTCTTTGGCTGGTCAGAAAAATCTTCTTTTTTTGTTTCTTTTTTTTAAATTTACGGCTGTTTTTTTTTTTTTCATCTCAGGTGCCAAGACCCTATAGATGCAAAATATTCAGTGGCCCCGACATGGAATGCATAAAAAAGATAGCAAAAGCCGTATGGAAGAATTTGGGATTAAGAAGTTTACATTAGATGACTGTTTTCAAAGATCAGTAGATCTATTGCAATTGTAGACAAACATTATCATTCAGCACCCAGCAAGGGTTCTTAAATCTATGCCAACCATTTTAATATAATTTAAATGGTTTTTCTAAAATTTCTGAGAAATTAGGTATCGCCATCTAGTTTTCTGTCCTTTATTTGGTCTTTTATAAGTTATGGCAACACCGCCCAATTTATTCTAAATAGTTTGTTCACACAGGTTAAAAAAGTTTAGGATGGACAAGATAAGGTAATCCATTAAAGTATTCAATTCCCCTTAAAATAGTCGTATAAGAATAGAGAAAATTGTCACAAAAAACAGAAGAAAATATTGTTGAATTATGCATTTTATGAAAAAAAAAACTGAAATTAATGATTATTTTAGTAATCGTTTAAAACTCTTATCCTTTATGACAAATCAGTGAGTGATTGGTGTATAGACAGTGTGCAGAACTGCTTCACTGACTTCGATCATTGTTTGGTGAAGCATTGTTTACGAATATTAAAAAATAATATAATAAACAAGGGTTGAATGAGGGAGTAGGAGCTTCTTACACATTTAGAAGAGCGAGGGTTGAATTTCGAGCTTTTATCTGGAAAAATATGGAATTTAGATTCTTTTTTTTTGGCAGAAGAAAGGTCACAAATGCGATTTGTTTTGAAAGGCAAGTGTTTAGTCCTGAGTTAGAAAGATTGGTAATGAAATATTTCACATTCCCTAGACTAAACATTGTGTATATCAGGATGCCTGGCACTCCTCCAAGTGCGTTAAGAACAGCTCACTTTAGAGCATGGATGAACAGTGGCTTGGTTTTAAAAACAATCGAGTATATCGTAAAAGAGACAGACAAGAGAAATCCAACTGATTTTCTCCTAGACAACCACAGTATTCTCACAGCTTAGATACGAATACAGTTATGAAAACTCCTATCTTGCCCATGAGAAGCTTTTGGTACAGAGCTCTGAACTTGGTGCCTCCTCCAAGCCCGCGCTCCGAAGTGTAGATCGTACTACAACACCATAGGTGGGAACAGCATATCTCTGAACTACTGGTATCTAAGCTATGAATTGCTCCAACTTTTAGATTCAGACTGCCAGTTTCCTGTCTCCAGTCACTAGCATCGCTACTGCACACTGTGTCTCAAAAATAAATCGAGTTTTGATAACCGTATTGATATCTAAGCTGTGTCTTCTAGACAACAGCCACTTAGATGAGTCTGACGACATATTATGAATAATGTGCAAGTGATCAAAACGTGCCCACGTATTCGAATGTGATCGATATTTGATCAACATTCGTATTCGATGTTTCTTCGACATTCATCAAATCTCAATTTCCTAAATTTGTGTTCTAATCTCATTTAGTAGCTTGGCTGACTGCTTCTTTTTACTTCTATATTCAATTGGACGTCTATCTGGGTCCGTAATTGAATAAAGGAAAGCCACATTTAATGAATACAATTTCACTACTAGAAGTGTCCGAGGTCTCCCCACTATTTGGGCACAGCTTAGATACCAATACAGTTATGAAACCTCGATTTATTTTTGGGACACAGTGCACGGTAGCGATGCTAGTGGCTGAAGACAGGAAACTGGTATTGGTATCTAATTGGTAGCAAGAAACTGGTATTGGTATCTAATCTATATATGCAACAAAACAAAATTGCGCTCCCGCCTATGGTGTTGTAGCACAATCTACGGGTCGGAGCGTAGGCTTGGAGGAGGTACTAAGTTCAGAGGTTTGTACCAAAAGCTTCTCATGGGCAAGATAGGAGATTTTCACAGCTGTCACAGCTTAGATACCAATATACAGTTATGAAAACTCGATTTATTTTTGGGACACAGTGCGCGATAACGATGCTAGTGGCTAGAGACAGGAAACTGGTATTGGTATCTAATTGGTAACAGGAAACTGGTATTGGTATCTAATCGGTAACAGGAAACTGGTATTGGTATCTAAGCTGTGTATGCAACAAAACAAAATTGCGTTCCCGCCTATGGTGTTGTAGCACGATCTACACGTCGAATCGCGGGCTTAGAGGAGGCGCCAAGTTTAGAGCTCTATCTAAGCTGTGCTATTTGGGGTAGCCTCGGACAGTGAGAAAAAAAATTTACTTTCAGATGTATTTAAAGAGAAAAAAAATATGAATGTTGGACCAAAGAAACATCAAGGCAAAACAAATTGTTTGAGCGTTTGATGACACCAATCGGTCAAATAAGGTTCTGATTATAGCTTCCCAAAAACAGATGTCCCGAACAATCCCGGTGTCCTTTATGCAAAATTTTATCAAAAGCAGAGCTAAACAGAAGAAAATTTTTCACAGAATCGATTGGTCATACTTGTCATTAGATGGGCTCAGGAAAGGGTGCTAAACCAATTGAATAATTAAAAAAAACTAAATCGCTAAAATAGTGAATTAATGATAATAATTAATGTTAGATAGTAATAAATATAATAAAAGTAGTAAATGTCCTTCATAACAGTTAACGGTTTACCAAAGATTCTCATTTTCTGCCAAGCATTTAGGGAATAAAAAAGTAATAAAAGTATTACGAGTTAAAATCAAAAGTGAAGAACCAAGAAATATCTAGTTTCCCTCCTAGGAGTAATCCTATCGTTTTTATATCTATGGCACATACTTTACAACAGAAGGAATTTTCCTTTGTGAAAAATGTAAGAAATGAAAGAACAAACTCCTTGTTAGCCGTGCTCTGGATGCATAGCTGCGTCAGTGATTACCGAACATTTTTCATTGTCACTGTTTGCTGGTGCCATATTTTTGAAAAGTCAAAGCTTATACGAATCATTATCATTGTCCATGCTGATTTTGAGCTTGCGTTATGACAAAATAGCGTTCCAATCCGAAGGGGTTTGTTTCAATACATCCGCAGTTAAATGGAAGAGCCTTCGCATCAAGAGTAACAGCTTTAGCTTTAAATCTGAGCTGAAGTATTATATTTTCAGTGCGAAGTATTTTATTCATCTTTCAAGAAAACAGGCATTTATCTTATTTTCTATAATAACACCCAAAGTCTGAGCTGGCTCATAGTTTTCGCTTACCCAAATTTTGGAGTTCTTCTATAACTATTCTGGGGGTACCGTCTTACGCAATACAAATACAGGGTGTATTCCAGAACTCATTTATCATTAATTGTAGTTAATTATATTTCATTCCTTTCAGCCTAAATTGGCAGATAATGACAAATTTAGCAGTTAAAATGCGTATAATACAAATATATGGTGTAATATAATGCATGTAAGACATAATATAAATGAGCAATAATTATCTATACATTTATATAAGTTTTCTTGAAAACCATGATTTTTTCAAAACACAGGCATATTACCCTTTTCCGGTGCAAATAAAACTATCTAGATAGGTCAAGATTTTCGAAGTATTTTTTCTCCTTCCCAGCCGCTCTTATATTTTTCATAAATCATCTGCTGACTGAAATTAAAGACCCTAAGGTTGAAAGCCTTGAATATCAGAAAGAGGAATTTCAAAACACTTTTTATTAACAAAGCCGTTGATTCTGAGCTTTGAGAGAAAGGCTTTCCCGTTAGATAGCTATGAATAGTCTTGGATTCTTAATTACGAATTAAATTCTACGCATTACGGCAGAAAAATTACAAAAATAGTTTGCAAACCTGGGAACCGTGTTTCACTTGGTGATTATTGTTCGTTTTCTAGTGCGTAAAAACGATCTGGATAGGTCACGGACGTTGGGAAAATTAGTATAGTACTGTAACTAACTTTGGAGATATTTTTCACATGAACAACGTTGCAAATACCCCGACATCCACTGCCCTAAAGGTTTTGGCAAACGCATCACAGTTCATATAATAGACTTTCCAATAAAGTGAACATACCCCTCGATTCGTTTTTCATGCTCTTTACGAATATAATAATTGCTTCTATCGCAAATTCAAATTTAGGCACTTTTTGAACTCTTTCTGAACTTTTTGAACGTTTGGTTTTACATTCTACATCAGATAATATTAATATTATATATATATATATATATATATATATATATATATATTTATATATATATACATATATATATATACATATATATATGTGTATCATAATTATAATATATATATATATATATATATATATATATGTATATATATATATATATATATATATATATATATATATATATATATATATATATATATATATATTATATATAATTATATATTATAATATTAAAATGAAACTGAAGTGGTTGTGCGACAGTTTAAAAATCCTTTTCACTGACCGGAGCTGTTTCCCTCGTATTAATACATAATTTATGTAGTCGGTACTGAACACTTATAGTAATAAAAACTGATTGCAATTCTGAATTATCCGTCGTCTTGGAATGAAAATTATGAAAAAAATTATAAATGACAACCCAAGGGATAATCTTCTCTCGGAAATCATGTTCACCAGGTGGCGCATGTCAAGCATTTTTATGACTATCCCAAGCGTGGCGGAACTTTGTGGCACGCATGGCATTCCGAGATGTAAATCAGGGGGATGGAAGGTCAGCGTCCCCCTTGAACCTGAGTTCTGGAACACGAAAGGAATCAAACTCTCATAAAATACTACGTTTAGCACCTTGTCACCAAGCTTTTTGCCTAAAATCCCCCTCTAAACAAGAAACTAAAAGCCTGTTTCAATAATAATTCATCACTCCAGTTCATTAACCGTCATTCCTGATCAACAACTCATTTTTTTTTTCTGTGCCAATGACAGTGAAGATGAAATATGGTGTTAGAAGTAAAAAATTAGAAAAAATCAGTGATTCGATTTCTAATGAAAAGTCTAAATATATAGCTATGCAAATTTCGGTAACAGAAACTGCAAAATTTAAAAATGAAGCGACGGTAAAAAATCAGGAACAGAGAAAAAAAACGGGAGTGGAAAATCAGGAAAAATAGGCTAAAAACGTGTCCCCACCGAAAATTATAGGAAGGTCTAACTTCCCTTTGAAGGTTTAGTTGTCTTGGGAGTAACAGATTAATAATTTTGAATTTACACGGACGAAAAGCATTCTAAAACGCTTATTTTCAAGTTTAAAAGTGGCAACACTGACGACGATTGTAAAACTTCATAATTTGGAAACAGCCAAAAGAAAAATATTAAAAAAACGCAAATGTCGAGTTTCATAATTGATGTCTTTTTTAATTAAAGGTATAGAGTTAATCAGGAGATTCTGATCGGTTCGCTGAGGTAGCGAGTTCTTATCAGTCCAAATAGATGCTAATTCGATTAGACCCCGTGAACACGTGTTTACCTCTCGTGATGCGCGTTTAAGGCACTGAACACAGATAATATAATTTATAATTTATAGATAACATAATTCGGATAATATAATTTAAAATATCAATCCATGAAAAATTTGACTTGAGTTAAGCTGGAGACAGCTTTTGAATCTACATGAATACTCATAGTAACAATTAAAACTATTAATTTTTGTGCGAAAATTATTTCAATCGAAAATTCTGAAATCGCGCCTAACATGCACAACGAAAACTATAGTCAAAGCTGGAATGTAGGAATAGAATTGGAATTCTGGAATAAATAAATCAGGATTTTAAGAGAGAACAAACTAAAGAATACGAAAAAATAAACACTTTTAAAATGAAGTATGTTTATTGATCATAAATCGAATAAACAATTTTTTTTCAATTATTATATTAGGAAACAATAACTTACAAGTATCGAGCAGAATTAAGAACAATTAGTTTAAATAGAATAGTACAATGTAATATACAAGAAAATAAAGATAAAAACATTAGTTTACTGAATCGGTAGCTTAAAATTATATCTACCTTTAACCGGGATCAAAATTAGATTAATTTAAATTAGACACAAAGTCCAGGCTTTTATTTCTCAAATAAATATTCTAAAAAAATAAATCTTTCGCATATAAATACAAACAAAAAGCATGCTTATAAATAGCTAGCAATAAATACGCAATAACAGGCCACTATTCACTGTTAGAACACAATAAGCACGATTTGAGGACCGTTTTAAGGCCAGCCTGAATCAGAAAGAGGACCGAAGACAAACATTTTGAAAACATAACAGTGAATAATGAATTAATCACTGGTATAAAATATCAACTTACTATAACTTAATACAATTTTGCTAGTACCTGCATCATTTGAATATCTTAGGTTGCTTTTAAAAGGAAGATGTTCAGGACCAAGATTTTTTTTTCAAGTACAATCAAAAGAATTGACCTCAAGGGGGAGGGGGCTCCGACACGTCAAAATGATGTTTTAATACAATGTTTTTTTTTAGATTTGCACACATTTTAAGTTTAGAAATTTCGAAGGGATATAAGCTTGTTTTTTTCTCACCTAGAAAAATTCCACTGCACAGTTACCCAACACACATTACCAACTTAAAACATCATGTTCAGACCCACGTATCTAGACTTCAGCTTATTCAAGGTTAATAAAATCTGATTAACAAAAATCAACACATTTCTTATAAGGGGAATCCCCTACCATATGCTGTCTAAGCCCCCCTCCTACACACACAATTGAGTTTAGACCTGTATATCTATCTTCGCCAATGCTTTAACATTGAAAACACTAGGGGGGGAAGCATATTTTTTACGAAGGAAATACCTACCATACACTATATAGACACACGTGTTATTACTAGCCCTAATAAACAGCTGCATTATAGATTATATAACGAGTAAATACAACCTACCTTAAATAAACAAGTACTGATTTCAAGTACAAATTTCAGTTCTGATTTGGACTGTTCTGATTCTAGAATGAAATCTAGAAGTCTGTGTTAAAAAAGAAAATCAGAAATAAAAGAATCAATAGAAAAAAAGGGAATTAAGTTCACTTTTTACCAAAGATATTCTATCTCGCCTAACCATTCTCACTTTAAGCCCCTCTGCATAAACCGGTACGGCTGGATTTTCTTGCAAGACGAAACTGTCACCCAACAGCTATTACGAAAATCCTTTTAAATGTACATTAATCATGGTGTTTTCTACCATGTTGGATAACAAATGGGGACATTTGATCCTTGGGTGCTACCCTTCGTAACTAATCCAGCAGTCCGAAAATCCATTTGACAACTGAAATGTCTCTGAAAAAAGTAAGACCATATTTCATCCTTACCGCAAAAAGAAAGAACAAGGGTATCGTGCAAGAAAATTAGAAGGAAGTAAAAATTTGCCTTAAAGAAGGGGACACCAAGGGGAGGAGGGTGACATCTGAGACTTTTTGTCTATGGAGCGCGGACCGTAGATGGTACACAATCCTTTATGCTGCTTCACAATCGAAAAAAGGGGTACTTTGGAGGGCATATTGTTATAAAATGTCGTAATGTTTTACATCTAAAACTGAAAAAAGGAAAATTGTTTTCACAATTTGGGATTATAATTGCTTATAATCGGCTGAGGCTTGTAAGAATGAGCAAGTTTAAGGCATGGACTCACAAAATCTTAAATATGCCCCTGTCTCAAATATGTTCCATCTAATTCACCTATTTTTCAAATATCCCCCTCCCAAGTTTATACATGTATGTATAAACTGCATAAAACCTTTATTAGCAAAATAGAAATAATAAAGAAGACACAAAGATGGAAAAGGGAGAATTAATGATACGTTCCAAATAGAATGAGAACTCAAATATGGAATGAATAAAAAAAGTGCCATGTAAAATGAAAATCTGCTTTAAAAACGCTTTAATTTATGTTTCAAGACATATTTGGCTTGTGCTTGCAAGAAATTAATATATTCAGAAGGTGGGAAAAGTCGGTGATATATACTTCATAAATTAGATTCTTAGTATTTCATTTTTCAACGGTACCGGAAGATGGCTGACCGAAAATTAGTGCTAGAAACGAGTAAGACTGTATCCATGGAGGAGAGTGCCGAGTTTGACCCCCACCCCCGAATTTTTTGTCCAACTCGTAAAAACGTAAACAAATTTTTGATGCGTTTGTTAGTTTCCTTGTACCTCCCCCCCCCCAACAAAAACCCAGATACACCCTCGGAGGCAAGGGCTAAAGAACAACCGTCGAATCCAACTAGTACAAAACCAGCCGTTTTTAACGAATTTAACGGTACTCAAAGTGGCCGAGCATTAGAAAAGAGGGCGCAACCGCCGAATCTAGAAACTAAAAATTATTTAGTCTAAACTTTTAAAGGATGGATCGACAAGAGAATTTCCAAAATGGTCGAAGTTGTGCTTGATAAAATTTTTAATTTTAAGAAATATGCAAAGTAGAATTATGTAAGGTTGTGTTCTCCAGCTCAACTTAAAGTATAACGCTATTCTAGACTTTAAGGTTCAATGAGATATACATTAAAGTGTATTGTTTTCACAAGTAGAATATAGTGCTCTTTCTGAAAGTATTTACTACAAAAGAACTAATCGAATCCTATTTGCCTAAAAAATCGAAATGCTCAAATTCCCACAATTTTCGAAGGCCTAAACTACCTAAATACTGTGGCAAAAACACAAGTAGGATACATAACTGGCCGGCATTCGTCACTTTAAAATTAAACATCAACTAAAAATGATGAACTTCACATAAAATAACCAGTGTTGTCAGGTTGTATAAACAATTTTGAATAAAAGACAGCAAACGTTCCGAAAGAATTTCGTTCAATTAAGCTCTGTCAACTCTTTTAACACAAGGCTTATCAATATCGGGGACAATATTGGCCAATGTTTGATGAAAGTGCTGCACCTTAGTCAGATACAAATAGAACACTAGTATAGTAGGTTCAAAATTTTTAAATTTCCCTGTTAAAGGGATTGGGAGAGTTCCCCGTCATTCATCATCCAAGAACACAATCCGAACTCCCAGCCTTCTATATAAAGAATAAAACAAGATCTAAGGGCTCATATGGCACTTGTAACGAGGCGAGAAGAGCTAAGAGTCAAGAGATCATATGGTATGAGCTCTAACAAAATTCTATGAATCAATAGATTGATTTAAAAAGGAAAATAAGAGGCTTAATGCCGGTCAAGATTTAAAATAAGGGCTCTGAGTCCCAAAGTCCTTCTAAATATCAAAATTCATTAAGATCCGATCACCCACTCGTAAGTTATAAATACCTAATTTTTTCTAATTTTTCCTCTCTCTTTTGCCCTCCAGATGGTCGAATCTGGGAAAACGAATTCATCAGTCAATTTTTGCAGCTCCCTGACACACCTACCAATTTTCATCACCCTAGCATGTCCAGAAGAACCGAATTCGCCAAATCACTGAACCCCTCCCCCAATTCCCCCAAAGAGAGCGAATCCAGTACGATTCAGTCAATCACTTATCAAGGACATTTGTTTATTCTATCCACCAAGCTTCATCCCGAATCCTCCACTCCCAGTGTTTTTCCAAGATTTCCCCCTCCAACTCCCCCCAATGTCAAAAAGATCTGGTCGGGATTTGAAATAAGAGCTGTGAGACATGGATTCCTTCTAAAAATCAAATTTCATTACGATCCGATCATCTATTCGTAAGATAAAAATACCCCAATTATCATGTTTTCCAAGAATTCTGGTTTCCCCCTCCAACTCCCCCGAATATCACAGGATCTGGTCAGAATTTGAAATTAGAACTTTAAAGCACAAGATCCTTCTAAATATCAAATTTCCTTAAGATCTGGTCACCCTTTCGTAAGTTACAAATACCTAAATTTTCAAAATTACCCCCCCCCCCCCAATTCCGCCAAATAGAGCAGATCCGGTCCAGTTATGTCAGTCACGTATCTTAGACAGGTTTCTATTCTTCCCATCCAGTTTCATCCTGATCTCACCTCTTTAAGTATTTTCTATGATTTCCGGCCCCCCAACTGCCCCCCCCCCAATTACGCTTGATCCGGTTGAGATTTAAAATAAGATATCTGAGTAACGAGGTCCTTCTAAATATGAAGTTTCATGAAGATCCGATCACTCCTTCGTAAGTTAAAAATACGTCATTTTTTCTTTTTTCAGAATTACCCCCCCCCCCAATTGAGCGGGTCTGTTCCAATTATGTAAATCACGTTTGCAAGACTTCTGCTTATTTTTCCAGCCAAGTTTCATCCCAATCCCTCCAATCTAAGCGTTTTCAATCATTTTAGGTTTTCCCACCCCAAACTTCCCCCAATGTCACCAGATCTGGTCAGGATTTAAAAAAAGAGCTTTGAGACACGATATCCTTCTAAATATCAAATTTCTTGGGGATCCAAATACCCGTTCGTAAGTTAAAAATACCTCATTTTTTCTAATTTTTCAGAATATACCCCCCCCCCCCCAACTACCCCAAAAAGAGCGGATCCGTTCTGGTTATGTCAATCATGTATCTAGGACTCGTGTTTTTTTTCACCAAGTTTCATCCCGATCCCTCCACTCTAAGTGTTTTCCAAGTTTTAGGTTTCCCCCTCCCAACTCCCCCCCCAATACCACCAGATCCGGTCGGGTTTAAAATAAGAGCTCTGAGCCACGATATCCTTCTAAATATCAAATTTCATTGAGATCCAATCACCCGTTCGTAAGTTAAAAATACCTCTTTTTTATTTTTTCAGAAATACCTCCCCCCCCAACTACCCCAAAGAGAGCGTATCCGTTCCGTTTCTGTCAATCATCTATCTAGGACTTGTGTTTATTTTCCCACCATGTTTCATCCCGATCCCTCCACTCTAAGTTTTTTTCCATCATTTTAGGTTTTCCCCCTCCAACTCCCCCCAATGTCATCAGATCCGGTCAGGAATTAGAATCAGAGCTCTGACACACAAAATCATTCCAAATATCAAATTTCATTAAGATCCAATCACCCGCTCATAAGTTAAAAATACCTCATTTTTTCTAATTTTTCAGAATTAACCCCCCCCCCCCCACTACCCCAAAAAGAGCGGATCTGTTCTGGTTATGTCAATCATGTATCTAGGAATCGTGTTTTTTTCACCAAGTTTCGTCCCAATCCCTCCACTCTAAGTGTTTTCCAAGTTTTAGGTTTCCCCCTCCCAACTCCCCCCAATATCCCCAGATCCGGTCGGGTTTAAAATAAGAGCTCTGAGCCACGATATCCTTCTAAATATCAAATTTCATTGAGATCCAATCACCCGTTCGTAAGTTAAAAATACCTCTTTTTTTATTTTTTCAGAAATAGCTCCCCTCCCCCAAATAACCCCAAAGAGAGCGTATCCGTTCCGTTTATGTCAATCATCTATCTAGGACTTGTGTTTATTTTCCCACCATGTTTCATCCCGATCCCTCCACTCTAAGTGTTTTCCAAGTTTTAGGTTTCCCCCTCCCAACTCCCCACCCCCCGTCACCAGATCCGGTCAGGATTTGAAATAAGAGCTCTAAGACAGATATCCTTCTAAACATCAAATTTCATTGAGATCCGATCACCCGTTCGTAAGTAGAAAATACCTCATTTCTTATAATTTTTAAGAATTACTCCCCCCCCCCAACTACCCCAAAGAGAGCGAATCAGTTTTGATTATGTCAATCATGTATCTGGGACTTGCGCTTATTTTTCCTATCAAGTTTCATCCCGATCCCTCCACTCCAAGTGTTTTCCAAGATTTTACGTTTCCTCCCTCCAACTTCCCCCAATGTCATCAGATCCGGTCAGGATTGAAAATCAGAGCTCTGACACAAAAAATCATTCCAAACATCAAATTTAATTAAGATCCAATCGCCCGCTCATAAGTTAAAAATACTTCATTTTTTCTATTTTTCCGAATTAATCGGCCCCCCCCGCAGATTGTCAAATCGGGAAAACGACTATTTCTTATTTAATCTGGTCCGATCCCTGATACGCTTGCCAAATTTCATCGTCCTAGCTTACCTGGAAGTGCCTAAAGTAGGAAAACCAAGACTTTAGGTTTCCCCCCTCCAACTCCCCCCAATGTCATCAGATCCAGTCTGCATTTAAAATAAGAGCTTTGAGACACAATATCATTCCAAAAATCAAATTTCATTAAGATCCAATCACCCGCTCATAAGTTAAAAGATTTAATTTTTTCTATTTTTTTGCGAATTTACCCCCCCCCCCCCCAGATGGTCAAATCGGGAAAACGACTAATTCTAATTTAATATGGTCCGGTACCTGATACGCTTGCCAAATTTCATCGTCCTAGCTTACCTGGAAGTGCCGAAAGTAGCAAAACCGGGACCGACAGACAGACAGACCGACAGAATTGGCGATTGCTATATGTCACTTGGTTAATGCCAAGTGCCATAAAAAATTTATTTTAAATGAGACGGATGGCTGGTTACGAGTCATCTATGCGTTTTTTTTTGTTTTTTTTCGCTTTTTTTTACGTAAGTTTATCAAAATCAATCAATGGTCCAGAAATTTCAAGGGCCGTTCATAGGGCCTGATCCGGGGTTTTTGTTTAGTGCGGGTAAAAAATAAATAATAAATGCATCAGAATTTATTTAATCTTTGTTACGTTTTTACGTCTCACAAAAATTTCGGGGAAAGGGGGTCAAACCCCCTTATGCCCCCTCACTCCCTGGATACATCCTTGGTAATTTATAGGTGACAATTTCTAGCTCTGGGACCATTCTACAATAGTAAAAAATATGACAAAATAAGTTATTTCATATTCAGTTATTTTGTGCCACAAAATGACAATACAGTACAAAAAAGGGGCAAAATTCAATTCGGCAACATCTTTTAGACTGTCATAATATTGTTTATGCATCAAAGACCCTTACTTGATACTACGAAAAATTACCACTAAGCATTATACAATTTATTAATCACGAACTTTGCCCACAGACTTATTTTGAGACCTATTTTAAGCGACAGTAGACTAAAAACGGAATTGCATCGGCTCACATCAGCCTCCGAGAGTGGGATTAAGTTTCACAAAGAAGTGAGACCTAAGGCTTCTTGCGAGGGTCCTTGGGATAAATCTAGGTCTAATTCAGCCCCTTCTCCTTCCCACCAATTATTTGGACTGAAAAGCACACTTGTTAAATGAACGTTGTTTCTTACGATCTAGCGATTTTCTTGGTGTTTTAAGTTGTCGACGTCTAATGACCTTGTTTTCTCATGCACTTCCATTCGCCTTGTATGAACTACTTTTTAAACATTATGTTTAGTTTCTTAATATGGCATCATAATACACCAGTGGCCTAACTACGACTAAGTTATTAAATCAATGTAGTTATTAAGTCATACATCTATATCTATTAAATATATAAATATATATTAATTACAGCCTAATATTTAATATATATATTTAAAATAATTTTATAAATTTTAAAATAATTATATATATACTAGCTGTTGGGGTGGCGCTTCGCGCCACCCCAACACCTAGTTGGTGGGGCGCTTCGCGCCCCCCCAAGCCCCCCGCGCGCGTAAGTCGTTACGCGCCATATTAGTTACGCGCCATTGTAGTTGTGTCCCTGTGTCCCACCTGTGAATATAGATAGATTTATATATGTGTTTCAAACTACGTAAAAATTGCGAATATACAACATTCTTGGCTTTCCCATTGTCTGTCCATATACAAAGCCGTATGTACTAATAATGACGTCATATGCAAACGCTCTTTTTACAAACAAACAAACATGCATACACACAACTCGTTTTTATATAGATAGATAAATAGATAGATACAATACAAATTAACTACGTAAAACTTTTGAATATACAACAGTCTTCTCTGTCCCATTGTCTGTGCGTATAAATAGATTGTCAGGTTTACCGACCCTCAAAGATGCAACATACAATTGTACATTGGTAAAGCAATCTGTATTAAGATCTATACCGCATTTTTCTAGTGATTGCCCTTGAGCTTTGTTGATGGTGGTTGCAAATGCTAATCGAATTGGGAATTGCAATCTTTTAAATTGAAAAAGCAGATCCGTTGGAATCATGGGAATGCGAGGAATAAGAACAGCCTCACCCTCATAAGGCCCTGTCAAGATTGTGGCATCTATTAGGTTTTCCATTGTTTTTTTTTTACGGCAAGTCGCGTGCCATTGCAAAGCTTTGGTGGGTTGATATTTCTTAAAAGTATTATTGGTACGCCTATTTTTAGTTGTAGCAGGTGTGGTGGACACCCTGAAGGATCTATGGAATTTAAAAATTCAGATGGATAATTAACCGCTTCATTTGGTTCCGAAATACAAATTAACTGCGCAAAACTTGCGAATATACAACATTCTTCGCTGTCCAATTCTCGCTGCATATAAATAGATTGTCAGGTTTACCGACCCTCGAACATGCAACGTACAATTGTCCATGGGAAAAACAATCAGTATTAAGATCAATACCACATTTTTCTAATGATTGACCTTGAGCTTTGTTAATGGTGATTGCAAATGCTAATCGAATTGGGAATTGCAATCTTTTAAATTGAAAAGGCAGATCTGTTGGAATCATGGGAATGCGAGGAATAAGAACAGCCTCACCCTCAAAAGGCCCTGTCAGGATTGTGGCCTCTATTAGGTTTTCCATTGTTTTTTTTACGGCAAGTCGAGTGCCATTGCAAAGCTTTGGTGGGTTTATATTTCTTAAAAGTATTATTGGTACGCCTATTTTTAGTTGTAGCACGTGTGGTGGAAACCCTGAAAGATCTATGGAATTTAAAAATTCAGATGGATAATTAACCGCTTCATTTGGTTCCAAAACTGTGTCGACTGACTTGTAAAGGACTGCCTGGTCTTGAATCTTGGTCAAAACAATATTGTTGATTTCGTGGACGTCTATATTTTTGGGTGCGAGAATCGCTCTTTCACTTAGCCATTTATTATTTTTATAATTTTTTAGAATATTCGGAAATACTTTTTCAATCAATTCTTTTTTGGACGTCACTAAATTACAGAAATCAGCAGGTAGTTGTATACGTCCTGAAATTGAGTCTACTGGGAGCTTTCCGTTTCCCATTGCCAGCAATTGATCTGAAAATGTTTGACCAGAGTCATCGTTTTGCAATCGGACACGCATATTTGTAGTTAATTTTAATGTTTTTACGTGTGCCCATAAATTAGAATTTTTCAGGCAAGCATTCATTTCGTCTGCAGGAGTTGATCTAGGTATTATAGGTAATGTTTGCCTGAAATCTCCCGCAAGCAATATTAAGGTGCTGCCAAAGGGTTTCGACTTCCCTCGCAAATCTTTCAAGCATTGATCCAGAGCCTCGAGCGATTTTTTGTGTGCCATTGTGCACTCATCCCAAATAATAAGTTTGCATTGCTGCAATACTTTACCCATCCCAGATGATTTGGAAATATTGCACGTGGGAGTTTCTGTAGAATGCAAGTTCAGAGGCAATTTCAAAGCGGAATGAGCAGTTCTTCCACCAGGCAGCAATGTTGCGGCTATTCCGGACGACGCAATTGCCAACGCTATATCATTTTTAGATCGAATTGATGCCAGAATCAGTTTTATCACAAACGTTTTACCAGTACCTCCTGGCGCATCCAAAAAGAAAATTTCTCCAACGTTGTTATCGACACAATGCATTATCGTATCATAAATGTCTTTTTGTTCCGACGTTAACTTGGAAATGTTATTTTGTACATACGACAATAGATCACTCGTACTGTAACTTTGTTCACGATCCAATTCTACACATTTCGAAACAGCAGCGATACGGTTAGGTGAAGGCATTCCCAAACCCTGAAGAGGTTTGTTTGCCATACTTATGCAAAAATCTTCTATAACAACTAAAGTGTAGTTATAAATTTCTGGTGTAAAATCAAAAGTCATGTCTGACGTCTCTAACTGTTTTCGATGAAGTATATCTTCGGACATTTTTGACTTATATTTTTCCCATAAATCTGTAGGAGCTGATGGAGAGCAAGTTGTTAAAATGATGCCAAACAATGCACG
>NW_027064271.1:0-27152 GCF_032884065.1 Artemia franciscana
CTTTCTGTATTTGTATGGCTTTGGAGTTAACGCTGAAGGTATTAGCTGATGGACTCATCTTCACTCCTCGTGCTTTACTGAAGGACTGTGCTGGCTTCTTGGATGTATTTACTTTCCTAGTAAGATTTTATTTACAAAAATATAGGAAAGCTGTATTTATTTATTTTTTGTATGAAGATACTAAAAATTTTTTCCGAAACCTAGAGAGATCGTAATTTTCATAGGAGAATATCAAAAGAGGTATTCTAAAATTCTAGAGGGAACAATTACGCTCATCTCGTCGTCACTTGAATTTTTATCCCCTACATAGGCACATTGTTCAATCTTAGAAACAAAACTAATAAAGCAAAAAGAAAAATAAAAGACAAAAATTAGCCAATGCATCAAGAAAAAGAGGTGGAGAGATGAAGCAGGAGAAATAGGAGATCCACCGCTACAAAAGAAAAAGCGACGATGTAAGCACGAGAAGTGATGACAACGGCAATTAGTACAAAAAGCGCAAAATATTGACTGAGCACCTTGATGATTGAGACGCTACCACACTGCAAATTAGTTGGGTTTCGAACCACCACACGACCACTAAAAGAAAGAGACAGTAGAAAAATTTTGCTTTTAAAAGACAACGTAAGGTCTCATTCTACCGGACAAAGTATTTTTTTCATTTCTGTGACCTGACGGAATTTCGCTTACCGCCATTACTCCCTGTATCGTGCTCCTAGTAATTCTCATGTTTTCTGTAGCTTCAAAATCAATCTGTAAGGGGGGAAGAATAATCGCTGTTTTCATACAATTATCAATTCGAATTGACTATGAAACCGAGGAATAAGGTAATACGTAAGCTACGCGAGAAATTTTGCAGAAACTTTGGCGGTCAAGGACCTATGAAACGTAGCTAGATACCTAAAATGTGTCGAGTGCAATAAAATTCCTGTTGCAAATAAACTACTACCACTAGATGCCTAAGATGCCTAAAATGCAATTAGGTTCCCAAGTGTACTGTGGGGCGCAGATGGTTTTATATCAACTTGGTAACACGGGACTCAGTGTTCGAACTCAGCTGTAGCAACAGACTGCAGAGCTGATGTGAGAACCTAAGGACCTAGATAGCTAGATCCCCAAAATGTAATAAATTTTTTGTTACAAATAAACTGCTTCTACTACTACTGCTAAAGGTGAATCTTTTTCTCAAATAGTTGAACATAATGGTTATTTTGTCTTTACAAGAAGAAAACCAGATTTAAAAACTAGCTGAAACAAACTAAGAATTTCCTTATTGCCCTGTATCTATTGCACTTACTTTTTTGGGAGTCAATTTATTTCTCTATCTTGATTAACTTTTAAAACTATTCTAAAACATAAGGTTCTTAATTCAAAATGAAGAAAACTATTCCATTTTACCTATATGGAGTCACCTGTAAGGCCCGTGCAGCCAAAGAGTGCACAAGGTATTGTGCTTTACCTACTTCACTGTATATTACCAGTTTTTCTATTGAAGTTCTCAGCCTCTCTCCTTCTCTCCTTATATTGCTTACCTGTTTATTGAAAATATATCTTCTGGTCGAATAGAAAATTCTATTTTGTGTTTGGGCAAAATACTTTTGGCAACAAGCAGGTTATTAGAATGATATGTTTTAATGTGAGGGAAAAATTAATATCTTTCTAAATAATATCAATACACTTCCTAGCATTTTATATCCCAAAATGGGATATTATTACGAAACTAAAAAATCAACCATATAATTGATCTAGACTCATCACAAGATTAACGTTTATGATACAAAAGACAAGAAACAATATAAAAACAAAATTGTCAGTGTATTGTGAGGAAGAAAATGTGAGTGGCCTACGTTGTTGCCACATATTCTTATGTTGCCATATAATAATTCTTTTACATCTCACTACCATAACTCAGTACTTCATATTATATTATATAATCTCAAGGAAAAATTCTATCCATAAAATGGGTAGTTCCACGTAGATTCAAGCTCTACTTAGAATTTTGACAAAAAAACGGACATTTCTGGAAGAATTATCAATAAATCAAAGCAAATTTTATAAAATCTTCTAGAACGCCTTTTTTGTTGTAATCTAAGCTTGAATCTTAATCGCCATACCACTATTTTTTCAAAGACCCTTTTCTTATAATGATTCTGAGGATTTTAAACTACAGCTGTGCTCGTTTTTTTGTTCACGTTACCGCAGTTTGGAAGGACTTTATTAGGCATGAAATTTTATGCTCAAGGCCACGTAACTTACGGTTTCAGCATAAAAAAAATATGTACACAGCGCTAAGGCTACCTAGGAATACAACGGGTACCCATTAAGTTTGGCATGTAGAAATTTGCTATAGATGCTTAGTTTGGAAGTATATGGACTTTCACTTTAGGTAAGCTTAACGTTGCTAGTTTGGAAACCAAGATACGTCCCACAGAATTCAGGAGCACAAATCCTGATGATACTGAGATGTCTACGACCTCTAAGAATATTCGTACTGGTCCCTCATATGAGACGTGTAGTGTTCGAACTGTGCCGAGGTTTCAAGGAAATACTTCTGGTATGTATAATCCGACAATATCCCAGTTTCTTAGGTCCTGTATAACTTCTACAAATTAGACAATATGAAGAAGTATTGTGTTTTTGAGAAACAAGAAGAAAGCTTTAAATAGTGAAACTGGAAAATAGTTTTAAAAAACTGAGCTCTAAAACTTTGAGAAGCAGAGAGTTTCTTCTTTTTCTTTTTATTTTACGGTTTTTCCATTGCTCATAAGGTTTGCGATGAGGATTGCTGTTTTCGAGCTAAATGAAAAAAGCAATCCAATTATCTCTTACACTGTAATACTTAAAACAAAACGCTCTTCTAAAACTACACTAAAATTTAAGAATCTGTAATCTAATTAAGTATGTGCTTCAATTAAGTAAATGGCCACTTCTTAAAGAGTGAGACTCATCTCAAAGCAAGTGGATTTTAAATTGGGAGGTTAGTGAGAATTCCCATCATAAGAAATTCGAATATTACATTCTTTTCAAGATATTTTTACTCTTAAAACGGGTGCTATAACTTCAAATTTCAAATTAAATGAGCCCCATGCAATCACCACTTCCATGAAAATCTTATATTTACCAAGGGCATGACTTACAACCCTATCCCCGGGCACTCGAGTGTGCCTCAACCTTAGAGGCACTTTTGTATGCTCTTTGGACTATTTTGAGTGAAATTGTTATCTCAAAGTTTTGCTCAGATTCGTATAATTTTTAGACCTTTCAACTACGTTGAACAAGATGAGTATATAAAACTTCTGAACGTAAGTGGTTGGAAAAATGATAGGCAGGTGGGAGCATTTGCTTTCCAATCAGTTTCGAAATATTAGCTATAGAATTCTGATTGTAACAGGAGGATATAAGAACAGAGAAGCAATTCTATCTATTATGGTGGCTTGTTGCCTTGAAGTTGCCTTGTGGCCTCAATTCCAAATCAAATGAGCCCATTTTCAAGTTTCTACGACAACGCTTTCGATAAAACCTTATACTTACAACCCTTATCCTGAGACCTGTTATGGGAGGGGTTATCATCCTCAAAGACATAATTTGCGGACCTTTCAATTATATTGAATAAAATTGTTATCTCAAAGTTTTGATTGGAAGTGTTTGGGAAATGATGGGCAGGGGGGCATTTGCCCTTCAATCCCTTTTGACTATTAAAAAGAGCCCGATTCCTCTCAATGTTCAATCGAATGAAGCCTTTTTGAAGTTTCTACAACAACTCCTTTTATATAAAGTGACATGATCTAAAAAGAAAAAAAATTACGTTGTCCTAACATCGTTCTTTACTTAGGTAGCGCTATTGCGCTGCATATGACACTGCATCACCACTGGTAAATCATTTATTTTAATTTGATTGTTTTGTTGCTTTCCAAATAGTAAATAATGATTTCTTTGCTTATAGCCTAATAGAGAAAAGTAACTGCATCTGCATTTTCGAAGTTTAATGTAGATTATTGCAACATACCTGCCAGCCCACAGGAAAAATCTGTTTTCTGATAGGTTTAATAATTTCCCTGGTCATGTGTATCTATAGTCCCAACGTTACTGTTCCCGATGTTCGGCCGAGTTATGTCGGCCGATGTTGAAAGCATAAAAGTTCATTAATGCTTTCTTAATGCTTACTAATAAAAACGAAATAGCACGGATCAGTTTAAGGGATTTTTCATCTGGAAATTATTCATAAATCAATATTAAACTCACTTTATGGGCTTAGTGATCTTCTAAATTTGAAAATAAATTTGGTTTTTCAAATGTGGTAATTTCAAAGATGAGTGGGGATAAGCCTAACGTTCAGATTCAAAGGTAGATAACTACTTGGAAATTCGTGCTTAAGAATTTATTTTGAGCGACAGCCAGCATTTCAAGACCTAAGAGGATTTGGAGTGTAGGTAAGAGTGCGTTTAGGATTTCTCTTTGGTTGGGAGGGAGAATGCTGTGACAAAAAGCTTTAACAAACGCATCAAAAAATTCGTTTATATGCATTTAAGTTACATTTTGACTAGTCAGACAACATTCTGGGGGAGGGGGAGGGAGGTAAAATCATTATAATCTTCCTTGATACGGCAATGAGTGTGGGCTCACCTGGGGCCTCAGGGTCTGGATTCGCAAAATACTAGATTCCGTGAATTTCTGTTACTTTATGAGCTTCAATCACGATTAATTGCACTACAACAATTTAATATTGGGTAGGTTAGAGGCACTATTTTATGTTATGCGAGGTCAAAACTGGAACTCAATTCAGCAAAGATTACGGTAAAACATTTTGAGCAGGACTATTAACCTAGACTAAATTTCACGGTGAAAATATCAGACGGTTCGTGATGGCAAAATGTATGTAAGGAGCGACTACGCTTATTAGCAACCTAAACTAAAAAGACAGAACTTCGATGTCAATAGATACATCAAAATAATTGGCTTTTTATAATCATTCTAAATTAATTTCCGTTAAAGTTTATATCATCTGTCAAGAAAATTGGCCTCATTTATGGAAAAGGCGGGACACCCGTAAAAAGTCAGGGAATCTTAATGAAAATTGCACCTTCAGATACAGCATATCAGAGAACCCTAGCATAGAATTTAAGTTCAAGATCCCTTCTGCAAAAATGTGGAACAGAGTATTTTTTGCTAGAAGAAAGATTACGAACGAGCGCTTACTTTTTTTTTTCTCATGAGTAACCGCATCGAACCAATGGTTATGGAGGATCAAGAGAAGTGTTATTCAAAAGAAAATTGTAAGTTTTAGCGCTTTTATTAATAGATCAAAATATAAGAGGGAAATTAGCCTCTCTCTTATGCCCCCTTTCCCCTTAAAGTCGTCTGATCAGAACTTTGGTCGGCCTTTATACCTTTGGGGATAACATGCCCCTTCCAACACATCCACTGGGGAAAGTGTTAAAGTTTTGGAATTTACCCACTGTTTCTGTATAGCATTTGTTTTGGGAAGTATTACAGAGATTTTTCAAAGGAGAGGGGAGTGAATTTTCTGCTGGGGAGATTTTCCACATAGAAATTATTTGGTGGGAGGGAGGTTTTCGGGGTGAGGTTTCCAGGAGAAATTTTACATAGGGAATTTGCCATAATTTCTATGCAAAATTCTTTTTGCTTTTCTTACTTTCTCAGCGCCTGCTCAATATTACATGCGGAAATGTCAAGGGGGAATTGTACGGGGAAATTTTCAGCAGGGATGGAATTGTCGAATGATTTTTCGTGGGGTAATTTTCCACAGGAGAAGTTGGGGAATTTTCTACGGGAGATGTTCCTCACGGGGGAAAATTTAGTCTAGGGGGAGGGAGATTTACGGAAAAATTTCTACACAGAGGAGATATCTGGCCTCTTCTGAAAAACACGGGGAAATTGTCCTGGAGAAAAATGGGTCTTCTCGGTTTATTCTGAATTTAAAAAAAAAAAAAATAAAAGGGTTGAATGTTACCGGAATGTAAATGGAAAGTGTTCAGTCTGCGGATCTTTTAATGACAAAAAATTGTTATATGGCCTCTGTCGACCTTGTCGATATTTATTATTCATGTCCTGTTGAATTTGACGATCAAATGCGGCTTTGTCTTGAAGCAGATTGTTGTTATGTAACGACTTATCATCTGCCCCAATGGTTCTTAGAAAACTTTTCCCTGCTTCGACGAAAAGGATATTGGTCGGTTGTTTATCTGGACATTCCTCTTCATCTGGGAAGGTCATATTTAGAATGTCAAAACAATGTGTATGAAATAGTGAAATTAGTGTCAGAGCAGGGCTTTGTGATTCATCCGGGAAAGTCAGTTATCATTTCAAGTCAATAAATATAAGTTCGGGTTTTTTTTTGTTAGATTCGCGATCAATGCGTATTTTCCTGCCGGAAAAAAAATATTTAAAAAGTTTTAGATTTGGTTTCAAAAATTCTCAGTCAAGAATCGACTACGACTCAAGAATTGGCCGAAACTCTTGGTGTTCTTGTTTCAACCTTCCCAGCAGTGGAATTAGGACCTTTATATTATCGGAAAGTGGAATCGTTAAAAACTAAAGTACAGATCAGACGATATAACCACAGCAGCTTACATAAATAAAATGGAAGGATCAAAATTTGAGTTTTGTAATTATTTTGCAAATAGGGTCTGGCAGCTAGAATTGCTAGGCAAATCTGCAGATCATGTGCCAAGAGTTGCTAATATCGTGGATAAAGCATCACAAAAATTTGATAATGGAAAAAATGGAAATTGGATTCTACAATACTTATTAGTTGATTTCGTTGGTATGTCAGTCAACAGATATTGATTTGTTTGCAACTAGACTAAATTTTCAGATTAAGCTATTTGTTTCTAGGGTAAAATTCTAGTTGATTGACTTTTGGCTTTCTTTGAAAGGGGTTAGGTTAGGAAAATGAAACTTTCAGGGATGGGTCTAAAGGCTAAATTATTTCCCGGGAAGGTATTTTGAAGTATCCACCTCCACTCTTTCTCCCTCTAGAGAGCCCTGAAATTCGCCTACATGACAGGTCTAAACTTATTGAAATTTTGACAAAACAACGTTTTACTTTAATTTTTAGTTAACAATTGCCTTTTCTCTGCCTTCAGTTCTGAAAATGCAATCCCTTTTATTTGAGTAGAATTCTGAGCCATAACAATGTCCTTTTTTCAGAATTTAGGAAATGTATTTGCATATCTTTAAAACCTTGCAAATTGGGATTGAGCAAAGTTTTAAAGCATAAAACAATTTTGTTGTACCTCATTCAAGTAGAAGATCTATTTTGAAAGGTTTGAATTTTATAACACACATATTTTTAAAGGTCATCAAAGGTCAGGGCCCTCTAGAGGAAGAAGGAGTGAAGGTGGGTATTTCTAAATACCTTCCCAGGACGTACTTTAGCCTTTAGACTCATCCCTGAAAGTTTCATTTTCCTAACCTAACCCCTTTCCAGGATAACCAAAAGTCAATCAACTAGAATTTTCCCGTTTCTTGGAAACAGATCCAGAATGTTTTTTCGTATATACATTTGCAGCGAGCCTCATTTCGTTTTTGCATTCCCCCTATTTAGCTTACTTTTGAGATCCCCTCGGGAGGTAGAAACAGATCAGGCAACTGGTATTTCCAACTTTTCAAACGGGACCACACAATTCTGGTATCCTTTACTATTAAATCTTTTAATAGGAAGTCGCGTATTTCTACCAAATGATATTTTTACTTTGTCTCTCTCACAGAAACCGACCTTCCACTATTCATTGTCCAAGACGTTACGCCTAGCGGCTTGCGTCGTCTCCAGCAAGTGCTTTGCTACCAAGGATATTCTTTTGTATTAAAGGATATTCGCGAGTGAGGCTTTATTTTTTCCTTCCATGCCTCTCACGGTCATAATCTTCTTCAACTAAACTGTCCAATAATCCAATAACTATGTCACTCATTATATGATTTGTTCTGAATCAAAGTTAATGCAAACGCCAAAAGGTGTTGGTTTTAGTCAATCAAGGCGATTGCACGGGTCTATCCCTGTTTAACTCGAGGCGGAGCTACGGCGCTCCTTTTGGAGTTGAATTGGTGAATTTTCAAGTAGTTCTATTCCGTTAGTTTCGCTCGCTTGCAAATCGGGTGATTTAACATGTTCATTACAATCCATTGGACTCCCAATGCAATTCATTTGACATTCGCAAACTTGTTTGTTGTAGGCAGTTTTAAAACAACCAAATTCGGTTGTTCTACTTGTTGGTTGGCCTGTAACTAAATCTGTCAAAGTTTTTTCTTGCCTCCTATCTTTTCCGTAACCGAACTTGTATAATTCCAGCATTAGGCCATCCTTGTATTGAATTGCATTGGTTTTGTACTTGTAATATAAGATCCAAGCATTTCACCTGGTTCACACTCATTATTTGACTATGTAGTTTGGATATTAGTCAGAAATCCAAGTGAGAAGGTTAATGGAGAATTGCAGTTGAATGGATAAAATAACAGAGAATTCAAAATGCAATATTACGAAAAAAAATTGAAAAAAAGTAAAATCTTGTATTTTGCACAGAAACTTCAACCAATTAAGCGATTGATTTTTCATGAAAGTCATTAGGCTATGGAACAAAAAACCATTTAATGATGTCTTTTTACCTCCATATTTTTTTGATGAAACAAATAAGTAAATCATACTAAGCTGGAGACTGTCGAACCAATAGTCATTTCTTAGAGTCATTTTATTTGAATAAACATGCTTGAACGGATATCTTTAGGTTTCTGCTGGAAATTCTCTGTTAAATTAGGAGGAAAGTATAAGTTTCTCCAGAAATTCGAAAGATGATTTTGTACTTGTCTTATAAACGGAACACAGTTAAGAATTATGCTGTGTAAGATCTGACAGAAACCGGAATGCCTCTCTGGGATCGGTTATGATTTGCTTATTTTGAGTGAGAAAAACTACAGTATATGCATATTCTTATTAAATATTTAGTATATAGAGGTGGCAGGGATTAGCTTAGGTGTTTGAAATAATACGTTTGGTGCGACCTGTCTTCCATAATTCTCTATTGTAGTTTCCACAACCTTGTTTCTAAAGTATTACAATATCATCATGTTATGGTACATTTCATTAGGAGCAACCTAACTTCACTTATTGGGTGTGTTCTGTTTAACAGACAAGTACGTATAGTTTTTCACTCGACTGACAAACAACTTGTCAAATTGAACGTTTTTTGTTGTTGTTTTTTTTTTTCGTTTTAAACAAAATTGAAATTCCGACTTGATGGGAATTTTTAGTATTCTGTATAATTATTATTTCATCTCCCATTTAATTTGTTCTGAAAATTTGTCCCCCCCCCCCTCGAAGCTTCTTATGAGTTGGAGTAACCATTCCTTTATCTTACCCAAGTTGGGTATTCAGCACCTTCGGAAACATGAAACAAAAAATTATTAGGCTATATTTTGTCAGTCAATCGGCCAGTTTTAAACAGGTTTTGAAAAGAAAGGCAAAGTAGAAATTTTTGCATAGTCAGATTTCTTCTGAGTAACGAACCCGTGGTTTTGTGAAATTAGGTTGGATGGTAGTTCTTGTGACATTTGCTTTGAAATGTCACAAATGTCACAATAACGAACCTGTGTCAAGTGTTGATAAGAAGCATAATGTTTCTGTAACCAGAACAAAGCGTCTAACCTTCAAATACTGTGAATGTGACGCTAAAATTAAGGAAGACCTTTTTAAAAATAATGTTCGTCGTATTCATAGCGATCTCGAGGAAGCACCGAAATATGTCATTTTGCTATTCTTTGAAGGCTTGTTTACGGTGTCCAAGAAGCTAAAGCAATATGACAATGTTACGGTCAACACAGGTATTACCAGTGAAAGTATTTCTATGGCAAAAACTGCCTCAGGAATTCTTAAGGCACTGTCCCTATCTGTGGTCATAGTGAGCGGAGATGTCGGCTTACAATCAATATTTTCAGGCATGAAACATATTTTTGTTACAATATATATTGACCAGAATTTTGTTCTAGACGTCTTTAAAGGGGTTAAACAAGCCTGTCATTTCCAGCCGTGGGGTGGAGGGGCGGCATCTAAATCCTAGGAATTAAAGTGCATGTAAAAGAAAATTACTATTGCAATGATTCCCCTATGTTCAGCCATTTTTTACTTTTCCTCGTTCTTTCGATCGGCTCATCACTTCTCATATTTGCTAATATCAATCTATTTCGCATTATTACATTCGTCAATAGCAGGTAAAAAATATTTGTAGCTATGATTTTAGCAATCACTTCAGAGAATACTCTTGTCCAAGTGTATTACAAAATATTAGATCATCAGTGCGTCATAGAAAATTAAAGGTACCACCAATGATCCATCAGCGGTCGGTGTTCCCCCCCCCCCCCGCCAAAAAATACCCCTTGTAGAAAATGCACCCTCCCCCCAAGAAAATTTCTTTAATGTTTCTTTTGTACTCTTCTCCCTTTCCAAACCCTCCCCCCAACAAAAATCCTGGTTACGTTTTTTTTTTTTTACTAGCTTATTTTGATTTTTTGATTTGATTTTAATTTTTTGGACCAGTAAGACTGGTCTCAGATAGTTCAAAAGAAGAAAGGAGTGAAAACTCGACGAAATTTTCTCTAATTATGATCTCATACATATTTTATGATCTCTCTATATTAAAGTATATTTGAAGGTCAATATTTCTTTTTTTCAATTCGGTAAAAATCAGGTAGCGATTCGGTAAAGTATACGAATTTCCCTTCTCCAAATTTCTTTTCAGTTTTGCATGGGAGAAATATTTTCTGGGACAGATGATTATTAAAGTATGTGTTATTTGTTGAACAACTTCAGGATTTTAAAGTATAGAACATTTATAAGTTAAAAACGATCATGCTAAACTTTTTTACTTCTAATGCTTCGACCAAAAAGACCCTGAAGTTATCAGGGCTTTTTGTGAAGTAATGAAGTTGTCTACGCTAGTTAAGAATAAAACTCAAATATTAAATAAAAAATATGAGTGGCAACATGGTATTATACAAGACTAATTGGCTGTAGAGCGTATCTTGCCGCTCAAAAGAATATTTAGATAAACATCAGTCCCTAAAATTATTTTATACCATACTGCCATCTCTAATTTCCACTTCTAATGATACAAGTTGTGTGCAATTATGAAACTTCTGTGTCTTAAAATAAAATTATTATTAGCTGCGGTTATTATTAGCCACTAAATCACTTCCTTTCAAGTGACCCCAACCCTCCGTGTCGTTTGGGATTAAAAAAGCTATTTTAAAAGATTCTCAAGTGTTTAGTTCTTGCTTACAAAATACATATTATATACAAACTTTAGAAAAGGAATGAATGGTAGAATGCTCATATAGCCAATCAAATGCATTCTTGCTATACGCAATTTAAATCCTCATTTAATGGCGTCCATATGTCTCTATTTTATTTTGATTCTTAACAAACAAATAAACGATCAAATGGGGATAAATCCATCTATTAGACCATGAAAACAAAATATTTAATTTTTTTTAATTTAATAATTTATTCCAGAAAAAAGCCCATGGGCCATAGGAAAATTACACAATACACAAACAACAAATTAACTACATTAAATTAAAACTATTTAAAGAAAACGCTCCCGATGCACCGCTGCAATCCTGACAAACCTTGCTATCCTTTTAATACTCAGGAAATTTGTATCTTTCATTCTATCTACCATCCATATCTCATTCAATTTTTCTTTACCATACATCTCACGCCTCCAATCATTCAATTCGACACATTCACACACAAAATGTATTAAACTTTCATCCTGAGATCCGCACATAGGACAAGCAATAGATTCTACCTTCTCCCCTTTTCTCCCTTGATACTTTCTTTTTTCCCCAATCAAAAATCCATTTCCCCTCCAATCCAAATAAGCCTTCAAATCCTCTCTACTTAACCCAACCTTCCAAAATACCTCCTCCCCCCAACTCCCCTTTATCTGTCTATACAATTTTAATATAAAAGCCTGGAAATTTTGATCACAGGTAGAGGGACCGTCATCAGCAGAAATACTAACGCATTAAAACAAACATATTTACTTCTTGGTAATATACTTCCGGTTCACAAATAGTTTATTCTTCATTTATTAGATTTGTCTGAGAGAGTTCACCAGCAGGGTTCATTAAAGTAATACTTTACCTGACTTGTGAATTTAAAGTTGTAATATTAAAGAAGAAAACACTATTTTTAAAGGAAAAACAGATAACCTTTGCATCTGTTTTCACTGTCTAATAAATGAGTTTATTCCCGTTTTGAATGTTTATTTGTTTGTCATAGAAATGCAGTGTGGTCTTGGAAAAAAATACTTAATTTAAGGTCTTATGTCCAAAATAATTTTATCCTTTCTCTAGTAAATCCAAAGTCAAGGGCGGCTGTGGCTTCTTTGAATCATGATAATCTAGAAGATAATTTTTTTATTTCAGGTATCGATTCTTCTAATTGTTTTGATGTTTGTTTTTGCCCTCTATGGTGTTCAGCTCTATGGGGGAAGATTAGCTAGATGTAATGATTCTACTATTAAGGACAGAGATAAGTGTGTGGGTGTTTTCATGCGAAAAGTTTTCGTCACAAAAATGAAAATAGGTTTGGGAGAAGGGGAGTCTCATCCTCAAATGCTGGTTCCTCGTGTTTGGTAAATGTATTGTTTTTTAGTAGCTATATACGTTTCTTATTGTCAGGAATGTAATTATAAAATAATTTATATTTTCGCTCTTTCCTCATGAGATGAGTCAATCCATTGTCCTCAATGTACTTAACATTGCATTCAATCCATGTCATAGTCTGGATATATGTATTGTATTCACTTTTGCTGCAAAACATAATTGTTCTTCCCACTTAAATTTACTCGACGATAAAACATATCTACTAATATCCTATCCCACTCAAATTTTAGTCGACAATCCTTTCTAATTTCAACTGCTACATAGTGGGCTCTTGTCTTCATATCATCACTTTTAACTTCTTGAAGTTGCAGTAGTGTAAAACCAATTATTTTTAAAAATTAGAACATCTCATCGAATGTCTATGCGGAACTGGGATACTAAGTAACTCAGCATCAAACTTCTACTCCAATGGTCACATTTTGCTCGTCAAATGGGTACTCTGCGGCTGGCCAACTGTATCCAAAGGCTCATTTCACCAGAAAATTACTGCTGGCTTTTTTTCAGGAAATATTTTACCTCCGGAAGTTGAGATATCACCTTGTGTGTCGTAGCAATGATGAGAGTACTGTGCGCTTGTATTTATAGCATTGTTTCAATTAGAAATAGGAGCTGACAAGCTTTTCGAGTAATTTATTTATTGTCCCAAAATTACGATAACGCTACAGGGACTGTCGTCAAAGTCATTGAAATAGTTTCACCGAGAAAATATGCATATAATGTTCCTGAAAAATATTATCGCTGTGGTTGGAGTATAGCTGGATACAAGAGACTAGCAAGTCTAATAGCACGTTGGGCTAGGGCTGTCGTTAGACGAACTAGATGGGTATCAGGGGTTAGCAACTCCGATAGTACATCGGGGTATGTGTCTCATTAAAGTGCATAACCCAATACCACCCTTATCTGTGAACATTCGGTTTATTTTTCCTTTGGATCAGGGTTGACAAGTTTATCTTTATGGCCCAAAAACGCCTATACAATAAATAAAAGGCATAAGGCTTACTGGTAAATTTACAGTTTTTACACTTTTGTTTTAGCCATGTATGTAAGATAACTACCTAAAGAAATACCTTCTTTTCCAGATGAAAAAAATTAAAATAGACTTTATATATTTTCTGGGTCAATCACGCACAACAGCTGCATTTCCTAAGCCAGTTTCGCTTAGTTGATTCTACGGTCCTCTGGCATAACTGAGCATTGCCATTGTTTAAATTTCAATTGAATTTAATATAATTGACAACCCCAAATTTTTTATTCCCCTCCCAATACTTAAAGGTGAGCACGAAAAAGGCGTACAAAATATAACAAAAACGTAACTATATCAAACAATAAATTAAATATTGGACCGAATAGTGTTCAAAAATAAAACAATATCTGCCAAATATGGCAAAGAGTTGCTGCATTTGAGGTATCCACCTGACAACAGTGAGGCACAAAAAAAGACAATCTATTAAAAATTGCTATGAAATATATTGGTAAGGCGAATCAGCTACATGGTTTCAACAACTGCTAAACTTTAAATAAAACTTTCAGATACAAATAAACAAATATAAGAATAAATAAGCAAAGAGTAAATCTCTTTCTCCATATAAATGACCAGACTAATGAACCTGTTTTGCCTCGTAGTCTTCCTTAACTTTCACGACGATCCCTGTTGCTACTGGAAAGTTTTGAAAGAATTTTATCTCCCGAATTTAAGAAAGAAAAAACGGGGACAATTTAAGTAAAACTAAAAACAAGATAAAAAGCAACAATAAACTTCAAATAATAGAAGTATGAATATTTGGACTCCACGTCTGAGCCATCAACGGGAAAAGAGAAGTTAAAGTTCGATTAAACGCAGCGTATAAAGAAGAATACAAAAACAAGAAATAAATAAAATATACAGTTTAATACATCATATCTTAATTTTTCAATCTTAAAGTCTGTAAATGGATAAGTAGCGTGGTTTTATGAATAGTTTAAATTTGTGTCTACTTCGTCGCAGATCATTTTCACAATTCTCTAAATCTTTCCTGAAAGAATGGGCTTCTTCTTTTTTTTAACTTCACTTATTGACCTTTCTTTCATCGGTACTTATTTTAAACTTTTTTTAATCTCTTTTTTTGGCATACTTTAAGTTCAACTCTTTTTTCTTCGTATTTTGAGTTCTATATTCTTGTTTTTACCAAAGAGATTTTCTTCTTATTAACTGTTTTTTACTTTTTTTTTTCTTCTCACTGTTTTCTTTTTTTCTAATTTTATGATTATGATTCTGGCTTTGATTCTGATTTTATTTTACGTAAAATACCAATAAAACTTTCACTTTTATAATTATAATTTGCGAAAATTAAAATTTCTGCAAATTGGAATTTTTAATTTGCAAGAATTCTGAAAAAATAAACAATAAAAACCGAATTCCCTAATTGATTTAGTCCATACTTTCATTGGAATCCTAAGTATCTCTAGAAAATTGCACATTTATTTTCAACGGAATTCTTTAATTGTCAGTAGTTTTGTTGAATATTTATCAAAAGATATTGTTTTTGAAGGTCAAACCCACGCAGATTCAACTTTGACAACATAGGCAATGCAATGTTAGCATTGTTTGAAGTTTTATCGTTTAAGGGTTGGCTTGACATCAGAGACGTCCTCATAAAGACACTTGGACCGGTGAGATTTTAGTTTTTTATATTTAAGATATTTAATGCCGCACAAAACATAATGTACACTGAGAGGGTTAGTTTAAGTCGGACACTGATAAGTGTCCGACTAGGAAAGGGGCAAAGGCGACTATTTGACAACGCTATAATCAAAATAAAAAAGAATAAAAATATATTCCCGTCATAAAAAATATATATTAAAATTTTCCCTTATATCATCATAAGAAGTGACTATTCGAATTTTCAATGTTTATTAATTTTTAAAATATTTACTCTGGATTTGATATCTTCTTTTAGATTCCACATTTTTAAAAATAACGGGGACATTGATACTTCTTGAAGTTCTAAAGGCATCAAAATAAAAATATTTTCGGCTTGTTGGGCTCATTGTAGGTCTAATTATATATGAAAACCAAAATTTATAAGAATTTTCTTCCGGTTTTTTCAAACTGTGAAATTTTTAGGGCTATATCAGTATTTTTGTCAGTGTTGTTACGTTCAACTGCGGAAATAAATGAGCGAAACAAGGCATTTGTCCTTAAGAATTCAGCTTCAAAGTCACAGCTTCAGCTTTGCAGCTTCAGAAGAAAGGTATACCTTCTTCAAATGTTTGGTACCTTTGACCTTTAACTTTGGTATATTTTTGTTTGGTACATTTGTTTTGCTTATTTTTATATTGTGTGTTTGTTTTTTATTTGGTTTCCACTACTACCAAAAACTTGTAACTGCATATGAAGATTTTTTTCATTAAAAGTTAATTTTTGGGTATAATAATCTGCTCAATTACTAAATCTTTACGCTGACTAATCCCCAATTCTTACATACTAGTATTTATCAATTACCAATTATAGTCGGTATGTGTTTGTAGCTACCAGCCAATCACTTATCTTACCTTAAGGATACCTTACGAGTAAATGAATATTTCTCGTTCCACAATTTTATTTTGTAGTCGTCAAATCCTTACGGGAGAGTATTCACTAGGGGTTTCAGACTAAATCCGATTCTGTATCGAGTCAGTCTGTAGCTTGAATTTAGCTCATTTTTTTATGCTGTTTCAAGATTCGTCGATTTTTACACCGTGTCATCGAAATGCAACAGCTTTGGCTTAGTGGCTAGCTCCTTGTTCGGGGTTTAGCTCCTTGTTCTTGTCAACTTCAAATAGCCATGAAGTTTGTCCCAAAACTTCTAATTAGCTTGTTTCTGCAGCAAACTAAGCTTTAAATCTACATAGCTCCAAAGCAAAACTTAGACAGTTTTTAGACTGATTTTGTCCACAGAATAGCAATATAATGGGATTGCTTCTGCCCCAGGACTGCACGAAATCTTTGAAAGATTCTTGTTTAAAAATTTTACAAATAAACAACCTTTCTGATAAAAAAAAATGGCAAGGAAAGAGCGGTGGAGGACCTGAGGCCCAATTTGTATCTCCAATCATAAAGACTAACATTCCTTGCATGGTCAAGGCTTTAACAGGCTCATCATGTTCCAACCAAACTATATATGTTAAAGATAGACCATTCGAATATTCGAGGGTATTTGGCTTCCGTCTTTGATTGTTCAAAAATCCGTTCCACACGAAGTGGGTGATTGGAAAATTGATGATGATAATTAGAGGGTGCGTCACTTCTACATTAGTCATAGCTACTGTGTTGTCTATGTCGTGGACCTACAAGCAGAGGCTCGAGCTGCAAGTCCTTGGCACCTTCTGAACAGAGGTGGTTTAAGGACGCGGCAGAGGGGGTGCTTTCTCTAGGCGTGGAAAAAATATTAGGGGTGAAAATATTGATATAATTAATGTAATGGTTTGCTTGATGTTTTCCATAAAAATTTCATACGAATTTTTTTGGATACCCGACTGACTGATCGTATTTCAAACAGTAGGATATACGAAGAATCCCGCTTTCTAGGGCTATTATGAGAAAAAAGTTTGAGATGGCTAGGGCACGCTCTGCCGATGAAGATGGTAAATTGACAAAGGTTATCCTTTTCGGCCAACCGTCTAGGTCTAAAAAAAAGGTCTTCCTTGGTTAGGGTTGGAAGATCTTCATATCTTCATATTCCTTGAAAATGAGAGTTAGTAGACCAAATTTAATTGATTTTCATGTTCTTAGAATCAATTTTGCAACACAGAGATGAAGGGGTCTTTGCAAACATAAGAGTTGCCTATCAAATATTATTATCGGTTGTATTGTCGGTGGGCAGTAATGAAGGGTCTTTTGGTAAACTTAAATTAATATTTACGTTCTTCAGACCGACTATGAGCCAGGAGTGACTAAATCTTTTAGCCTCGTCATTAACTCGAAGTTGTAAGTTAAATGATTTAGCGTTGGGCATCGAACACGAAGAATTAGAAGTAATAAACTGGGACGAGAAAATTAATAATTTTGCAGATGCTAGAGTAAGAAAAGTCAGATTTAAATAAATGGAAAATTTGGTGAATACATGAAAATTTAGACAAATTTTAGCCCGATTTTTTTCGGGAGACAGGGGGGAGGCTATTTAAGATTTTTTCCACTGGTGCAAGAGAGGCCATAACCGTCACTGCTTCTGAACCTTCAAAATCTTCTTCAAATTTTTCCGAAAATATCTGTCTAATGTTTGAGGTCAGATAGAGGCCAAGAGAGGCCATGCAAGAGAGGCCATAACTTTCACTGCTTCTGAACCTTCAAAATCTTCTTCAAATTTTTCCAAAAATATCTGTCTAATGTTTGAGGTCAGATATCAATTCCTCATGCTATTACCTTACCTCAGTCCCTACCACTCAATTAAGGGACTTTGTTGTTTTGAACGTTTTTCTTGTTTGTTGTTTGTTGTTTGTTGTTTGTTGTTTTTTCTTTTGTTTTGGTTTAAATTAGTTTGTATATGGCTTAAATTCACAATTTCATTTTTATAGGTTTATAATCTTTTTTATTTAATTGTCTCTAGATATTTATCTAAAATTTTATTCTAGCTTCACGCCATCTATATTCATATTTTTGTGTTTCTTGGCTGCATGATCGGGTTGACGCTGTTTGTTGGCGTTGTCATCGCCAATTATTCTGAAAACAAAGGAACAGCTCTATTGACAGTGGATCAAAGGAGATGGTAAACAAATTATATTTAATGCTATGGCTTGTTCCTCGTGTAGATTAATGTTCATTATTCATGTTTTATTGTTGATGTTTACTCATATTAATACAACTATCTTACGATGATGAGCCTTTCATAACTTGGGATTGCTCTCTAAACTAATGCGAGTAAAAGGTTGAAGATGTCTATATTTAGGAAATGAGGTGGGGGGTCTCCTATCACAGGTACCTACTTCAGTGGCTGAAGTTAGCCGTTAAATATGTATTCTAAAGTACGTTTTTGTGCAAAATAAATCAAAATCTAGATTAGAAAATCAACCTAGTTACCTTGATAATACTTTTGAGAAATAGTTAGGGTAGATCGATATAATTGTAGTTATTTTTTAGTATATTTGCAATAAAATCCTTATTACATCATGTTGCTTGGCATGATTATCTCATTTTTCTTCAGGTGTGACCTTAAGAAGAGACTAAAAATTGCCCAGCCATTACACCTGCCACCACGCCCTGACAGCCAGTCATGGAGGGCTGTTGCTTATGATGTCACACAGCATATTATGTTCAAGCGTTTCATGGCCTTGATGGTTCTATTGAATAGTGCTCTTCTTAGTGTCTCTGTGAGTAACATAATTAAAACTAAGCTTAGCTATAATCTGATTACATACTTTTTAAGCAAAGTTTCCCTTCGTAAATTTTGTCAAGCCACATAGCTATGTTATCTCAGAACTAAAGCGAATCACCTTGAAGTATTCCTAGCTAAAATTCCTTTTCAGACATCGTTCCTGGAAATGAATGGTGACAAAAGAGCAACCCGTTTATGAAAAGAGCAACCCGTTTATTCCTGAAAACAGCAAACCGTTCCAGAAAAGAACAACCTGTCTCAGCTGTAAAAGTAACTTTAAAAACTCAGAGATTGAAAATAAAAATACGTTAGCAGAATTTGCTTTTTTGAACGACCAAAGAAAGAAAACTAATTCATAGATAAACTACAACTTACATCAGTTGGTCTCCACTGAGTTGGGAAATTCACAATCTTTGAAACAGCAATGAATGGCTTTTATTTACTTAATTAAAGCAGTCATTTGGGTGAGAGACATTCATACATTACAAAGATGCTAATAGATTCCTTAAGCCCTCAAAAGTTCTAAAACTGGAACAAGCTCCAGGAAGGTCCTAAAACTACCATTCAGTACCTAAAAGTCTCTTTTGGAAGATTTGACCATGCCAATACTTCATCATAGAACTTTTTTCAGTATGTTAGTGTTCTAAAGACAATAGAATAATTTCAAGATTGAAGCAGCCAAGCTTTCTTGACAATAGTGGATGGAAAGGTGTGACGCCGTCTTCCTTTGAAGCCATCTAGATATTAAAGAAAAAAAGAAAGTACACCGGTTGAGTCACCAACCCTAAACACTTTTAATTCAAGAGTTATAACCTTCTTCTCCAAAGTCGAATAAACTTGCTTGTTTTCTCTGTTTAGTAGAGTTCTCTTCCTCTTCTTTTTATCGTATTCTTTCTCTGCTTAGCATATCGTGTGATAGTCGTGTGATAGTTGAGTTTTAAAAGCTCGTAAGTAACGCACTTTGTTGATTTTTTCCACAGTTGAATTACCCTTGCTGCATTGGAGTAAAATTCTAGGAAGTGAGATGATTATCGATAAATTGTATTTCCAAGTGGCTCCAGTGTACCTTCGCACCTTTCATGGAGACATGGGAGAAGTCTCTTTAGTTTTGAGCTTTAAATATTAAATGACAGATACAGTAGGTTTAGTTAAAAAAATTTATTAACAAAAAGTCTCCTGTCAAAGATTGAAAGCATATGGAACTAAGTAAAATTTTATCGTTTTTAATCGTGATTTGACTTTAAAATATTTCGTTTCCTTCAAGTGACCAGGAGTTTTCATGATAATATTTTTCAATGCAAATTTTGTGAAAAATGTGTAGCTTTTTCTATGAAGAATTTAAATTTTCAAAATGTCAGTCATTTCAACATATCTCAAGTGTCCTGAGACCAAGGGACTTGCTTTTTTAACTGTCTCCCAAAGAACCATACATGTCCCTCCAAAAAACATTAATTGTCTAAACTCATAAAAAGTACATGATGGCTCTCAGCAAAACCTGTACAAAAAGGTTCCTTCTATCGTTATAAAAAACCATACCTCCAAAATTCTGAAGAAACATTCAATAACAATGCTACATAGCTTTTGCAGAAATTTAAAGTTCAAGGAGTCAAATAGAAACTGGTATATAGTAAAAAGTACATACTCTTTTCATCGCCTTCTAGTGGCGGGCTGAAGAAGACTATACAACCCATTTGGCCATGGTCAGTTCAATTTTCAGTTGTGTTTTCGTTTTCGAAGTCGTGGTAAAAATTGCAGCATTTACCCCACGTGGATACTGGCAATCTCGTCGAAATCAGTATGACTGTTTTGTTACAGTACTGGGAGTAGTCTGGATTGTTACCAACTTCACCATCTCGGTAAGTGCACTGCTATTACTGAAACGTATTCCAGCATCAAGTCACATGAGGCTGATGCAGCTCTGTACACTTCTCCTCTACGCCAATTTGTTTGAAACTTCATGCTTAGATAACTTCAAAGACCAAACTGCCTTTCCATGGTGAAAATATAAAAGTTCAAAATAGGGACGAAACCATTTAATCGACAGGTAGGTGGGTAGGTAGGTAGGTAGGTAGGTAAGTTTTATTTTATCCACAACTAGCTGTTGGGGTGGCGCTTCGCGCCACCCCAACACCTAGTTGGTGGGGCGCTTCGCGCCCCCCCCCAAGCCCCCCCCGCGCGCGTAAGTCGTTACGCGCCATATTAGTTACGCGCCATCGTAGTTTTGTCCCTGTGTCCCACCTGTGAATATAGATAGATTTATATATGTGTTTCAAACTACGTAAAAATTGCGAATATACAACATTTTTGGCTTTCCCACTACTGAGAGCTTTCCGTTTCCAATTGCCAGCAATTGATCTGAAAATGTTTGACCAGAGTCATCGTTTTGCAATCGGACACGCATATTTGTAGATAATTTTAATATTTTTACGTGTGCCATAAATTAGAATTTTTCAGGCAAGCATTCATTTCGTCTGCAGGAGTTAAATTACGTAAAAATTGCGAATATACAACATTCTTGGCTTTCCCATTGTCTGTGCATATACAAAGCCGTATGTACTAATAATGACGTCATATGCAAACGCTCTTTTTACAAACAAACAAACATGCATACACACAACTCGTTTTTATATAGATAGATAGACAGATAGATACAATACAAATTAACTGCGTAAAACGTGCGAATATACAACATTCTTCACTGTCCAATTATCGCTGCATATAAATAGATTGTCAGGTTTACTGACCCTCGAACATGCAACGTACAATTGTCCATGGGAAAAACAATCAGTATTAAGATCTATACCACATTTTTCTAATGATTGACCTTGAGCTTTGTTAATGGTGATTGCAAATGCTAATCGAATTGGGAATTGCAATCTTTTAAATTGAAAAGGCAGATCCGTTGGAATCATGGGAATGCGAGGAATAAGAACAGCCTTACCCTCAAAAGGCCCTGTCAAGATTGTGGCCTCTATTAGGTTTTCCATTGTTTTTTTTACGGCAAGTCGCGTGCCATTGCAAAGCTTTGGTGGGTTGATATTTCTTAAAAGTATTATTGGTACGCCTATTTTTAGTTGTAGCACGTGTGGTGGAAACCTTGAAAGATCTATGGAATTTAAAAATTCAGATGGATAATTAACCGCTTCATTTGATTCCAAAACTGTGTCGACTGACTTGTAAAGGACTGCCTGGTCTCGAATCTTGGTCAAAACAATATTGTTGATTTCGTGGACGTCTATATTTTTGGGTGCGAGAATCGCTCTTTCACTTAGCCATTTATTATTTTTATAATTTTTTAGAATATTCGGAAATACTTTTTCAATCAATTCATTTTTGGACGTCACTAAATTACAGAAATCAGCAGGTAGTTGTATACGTCCTGAAATTGAGTCTATCGTATCATAAATGTCTTTTTGTTCCGACGTTAACTTGGAAATGTTATTTTGTACATACGGCAATAGATCACTCGTACTGTAACTTTGTTCACGATCCAATTCTACACATGTCGAAACAGCAGCGATACGGTTAGGTGAAGGCATTCCCAAATCCTGAAGAGGTTTGTTTGCCATACGTACGCACAAATCTTCTATAATAACTAAAGTGTAGTTATAAATTTCTGATGTAAAATCAAAAGTCATATCTGACGTCTCTAACTGTTTTCGATGGAGTATATCTTCGGACATTTTTGACTTATATTTTTCCCATAACTCTGTAGGAGCTGATGGAGAGCAAGTTGTTAAAATGATGCCAAACAATGCACGAATTTGACTTGGGGTTGACGTTTCGCACGCGTCATTGATGCAGTTATCCCAGTGTTGGTCATTCTCCAATAAATTCAGAGCTTGGCATGCACTACGGTAAGTGTCATGTATAGTACCGTTTACAGTTCTCAAATACTCAAAGGATGTCGGACCGGGTACATTCACCAAAAGCAGGCGTAGAAAGAAGCATTCATGTTGATTGGGGTGAACGGTGTAGAGTATTCCTATCGTGGTATCTTTGAAGATGGTAGGTTGGCCGTCGACTGACTTACCCTGTTTTCGACGTTCAAATACTTTATTTTTAGTATTCCACGTGCAATACGAAGGCACTTCAGTATACAGCAGTTTTTTTGCAAAAGAATCATTTTTGCAAGGCGAAAAAAAGCTGTTAATTTTGTATCCGGTGGATTCAGGGCTCTTTGTTGCACGTTGGTTTCCGAGAAACAAACACGTTGACCATTCTGTAAATGTACCGCTAAGTGAACAACAGCTGGACTACGTTCATGTATCGGAAATGAAAGAATTCGCCAAACAGCTTCATTACTGCTTATGTATCTTCCAGCCTGATATTGTACGATTTCATCGAAATCTTTGATTTCGGGCTGCAAGCCAAAAACTGCCGTGTCACTGCCTTTGTTGACGTATTTACATATGTATTTGATTGCCTTTACGGAGTTACAGTATTCAACGTTTATGTGTGCATTAAATGTTTTTGATAATAATGGGGAATATGGAACAACCCACTGGTTATCTACTTCGATGGTGGTACCGTTGCCATTGTAGGTTCTTCAGTCATTTTACAATTAGAAATTTCTCTTTCAACGGTCTTCTTACAATTAAAAATTTGTCTTTGAACGATATTAAATACCTGTGTCCTGGTCGTCATTTATATTCCCTGTGTCCCGGTCGTCATTTGTGTCCCGGAATCCCAGTCTGTAATTTCTCTTTGAGTGTCCCGGTCGTTATTTATATTTCCTCTGTCCCGGTCGTCATTTGTGTCCCGGTCTGTAATTTCTCTTTGAGTGTTTTTTCTTTTTAGTATTTTTTAGTTTTTTACATTTTTTTTTTTTCAGTTTTCTTTTTCTTCTTTATTTTTCAGCTTCACTATGAAATACATATCGCCGAACCTTTGTTTTTTTTAACTAAAATCTGGTAGGCATTGATGACCTTATCCAAGTCAAAATCCCAAACCCAATCATCATCGCTATCATTTTCAGTTTTGATATGTTTTGACTCTCGCTGTCCAGGTGGATTTTCATCTAACTGCGCGGTTTTGCGTTCTTTAGCCTCAAGCCTGTTTCCTTGCTGTTCTTTTGATTCCTCGGCACGCTTTCTTTTCTGACTTTCTCTATCAGCAGCAAGTTTTTTGGCATAGACTCTTTGAGCATCTTCATCGGCTTTTGCCATTGTAAGTTCATCAGTCATTTTAAACTTAAACATTAATAGATTTCTACGTGAACATATATGTCTTAAATATCTTTAATGACGTCACCGTCATAGCAAAAATGACGACAATTAACTTCATGACGGCAGTCGACACAGAAACATGACGTCACCTGACAGACAGACACACAGACAGACAACTTATTTTTATATATATAGATACAAACATAAATAAAAATGACAACACTAATAAATTATTGCAGTAAAAAGAAAATCCTAAGGACTTGTGCTGCAATTTCATGTTATGATTTACATCTTATAAATAAATATCTAAACATAAACATGACAGTGAAACAAATATAAAATTTTAACTGTATATTTCCGACTCGTATACAGTGTACATCATCAGCAGTAAGACCAGCAGTCTAGCAGTAAATCATCAGCGGTAGTTTTACTGCTGATGATGGAGACTATATGTGTCTGAAATATTCAGTTAAAATTTTATATTTGTTTCATTGTCGATTAAAAGGTTTCATCCCCATTTTGAACTTGTTATATTTTAATCTTCATACTTTTTTCTTTACTTTTCGTTTAGAATAATTATCCTTGAATTCTCAGGCTTTCTGTTGGGCATGTCCTTTTGACCAAATCTAGGAGGAAGTCCTTTCTGCAATTCTTCTTGTGTTTATATAATCTATATACAGACTCAATGAGTATAAGCCCCATTTGGCTAAATGTATCAAGCAAAAAGCAAAAAAATTGAAAGGGAGGATTTACTGGTTTATTTGAAGGGATTTACTGGTTTATTTGAAGGTTGAAATTAAATGACGAAAAAAAAAACTTTCTAAGTTTATCCTTGTGTGTGAATGTGGAAACTATTTTATGGTAGTTTGACTTTCACTTTGTCAAATTGGCTTTTCAACTAAAGAATTTAGTTTTGGCAGCAACAAGCTCTTTAGTTTTTGAAATTAATGTTTATTATAGGGTAATATCCTTGTTAATGATTTTCATAGTAAATAAATATATTAAAGATAGGTCAGATTATCTTTTTCAGTGTTCAATTACTGATTATACTATTGTTTTACAATCATGCAAGCCTTTGACCTTACCGAAGCACCCAAGAAAAAAATCGAAACATGCAACTTCTAGTTTTCGTTGTTATTATTTGAAATTTATACTATCTGTTGAGTTTATGCTGTAAAATATTGAAGAAGGTTGGCTAAACAAGCTACTGTATAAAGGAGGAGTCGTGAAATTAAATTGTACATCTCCACCATTTCGGTCTAAGGCATTGGTGTTTATTGAAAAAAAAAGATCAAGTAACAAAGTTATTTTTCTTTAAAATAACTTTTAACAAAGTTATTTTCTTTATGTGCGTTGAGTTGTGTTCAAGCAGTATGGAGTTGTAATTATCAGTAAGCCTTAAATAAGTCTAGTCTCCGTCCTATTGTATTATTTAGTTTGACTGTGCCTATTGAATAAATTGACGATAATTTGACCACATAGCGGGTTTGGTCACAAACTATTTTGTCTACCTATAGGGGTGGAATCCCAGTGTACCCAATATCTTCAGTTTGGGACGGGGGTCAGTGGCGTGACTCTGTAAGCTTAGCCAGAGTCGACCCAGCTCTAAATGGGTACCTGGAGAAATCTGGGGAAGGTAAACAGGAAGGGTGTGCGAAAGCACAGGATGGCTGGCCCCCAACCCCCCATTGCACTTCCTGGCTGAAGGGCCAAGAAACGGAGATCAGCACCGCCGGTAAGGACTGTAAAGTCTAATGCCCTATCCTTTTTTTATAGGGGTGGAGGAAAAAGGGGGGCCAGAAAAATCTGATTTTCGTCAATCTATCACTGTTCTTCCGTAAAACGTAATGTAGTAATCTTATCCTTTCTTTCACTATCGCTCAAGAAAGGGGATGAAACCACATGTTTCACAAAGCTTACTGCTTTATGTGAGCATTTTCAGTCAATTGGATAGGGAGGGACTGGTATTTACCCCCCCTCGTAATTTTTGTTTGGTTTGTATAACGGTAAAAAAAAATACATACAAACAAATCTCCGATGCGTTTTGTAACGTCTTTTTACCCCTCCCGCAGAAAAATACCCCCTCCCGCTCCTCCTCAAGAAAAAATACACAATACATCCTTACAAACTAGTATCTAAAACTACCCACTAGAACCATTATAGTAGTAATGACTCTAGAAAATATTTATTATATCTATGTGCTACAAGATAGTAGCCATTCTTGTTATCATGTCTGTTTTTAAACCCGTATTAATATTTTGCATCGGATAAACGTAAAATTTAAACCATGAATAGCATTTAAACTAGTTGATGGTTAGTCTTGCACGTTTAAAGTTTTTAAAACGAACTTTCTGTATTCTGTATAATAAATGCTAATGAATTCATTTCTGTCGAGACTGACTAGAGGTGCTAGACTTTCTTCATGACATTAAAGAAATTCTGTAGCCTAGGGAAAAGGAAACATAGCTATTGTCAAAATGCTACCTTTTTACAGGCACTGGAATTATAAACATGTACGTACATTTTTTATGCATAAGAACTTAAACTTCGAACATTCTTTTCTAAGACTTCCTTTTTCAAACAAATCGTCGGGAGTAGTGACTAAATTCATAGTCAAATATTGTTATATTAATGAACCGCTTAATTTGATAGGCATGTTACAGGGGAAAATAATACAATTATATTGTGTATTAGGTGCTATAGCATTGAGCTCTTTCCATCTTTTCCTTCGCTTGCTATTTGGATTTTATTAAATATTGAATAACATCCTGAGAGAAAAACAATTATTTACCCTATTTCTTTACCCTATTTACCCTAACAATTATTTACCCTATTCAAAATTTTGTCGGAAAACCATTTTTTTATGAAGAGGAATTGAGAAAAACTGGCATCTCTACAAATTTTTAAAATAATTGGGGATTCAGTTAGAAATACTGGATGTTAACCCTGAAAACATGTCTTCTCTGTCCTCAAA
>NW_027064272.1:0-27154 GCF_032884065.1 Artemia franciscana
TACCCTCGAAAACTAAAACTTTTGACAAAGGAAAAGAGCCTTTAATCACATTCTTTACCATTAGCAATCATAAAATAGTCTAATATCTTCATTTTTTCAACATACGTAGCTATTACCCTCGAAAACTAAAACTTTTGACATAGGAAAGGAGCCTTTAATCACATTCTTTACCATTTGCAATCATAAAATATTCTAATATCTTCATTTTTTCAACATACGTAGCTATTACCCTCGAAAACTAAAACTTTTGAATAGGAAAAGAGCCTTTAATCACATTCTTTACCATGTGCAATCATAAAATAGTCTAATATCTTCATTTTTTCAACATACGTAGCTATTACCCTCGAAAATAAAACTTTTGAAATAGGAAAAGAGCCTTTAATCACATTCTTTACCATTTGCAATCATAAAATAGTCTAATATCTTCATTTTTTTCAACATACGTAGCTATTACCTTCGAAAACTAAAACTTTTGAAATAGGAAAAGAGCCTTTAATCACATTCTTTACCATGTGCAATCATAAAATAGTCTAATATCTTCATTTTTTCAACATACGTAGCTATTACCCTCGAAAACTAAAACTTTTGACATAGGAAAAGAGCCTTTAATCACATTCTTTAACATTTGCAATCATAAAATAGTCTAATATCTTCATTTTTTCAACATACGTAGCTATTACCCTCGAAAACTAAAACTTTTGAAATAGGAAAAGAGCCTTTAATCACATTCTTTACCATGTGCAATCATAAAATAGTCTAATATCTTCATTTTTTCAATATACGTAGCTATTACCCTCGAAAACTAAAACTTTTGACATAGGAAAAGAGCCTTTAATCACATTCTTTACCATTTGCAATCATAAAATAGTCTAATATCTTCATTTTTTCAACATACGTAGCTATTACCCTCGAAAACTAAAACTTTTGAAATAGGAAAAGAGCCTTTAATCACATTCTTTACCATTTGCAATCATAAAATAGTCTAATATCTTCATTTTTTCAACATACGTAGCTATTACCCTCGAAAACTAAAACTTTTGAAATAGGAAAAAAGCCTTTAATCACATTCTTTACCATGTGCAATGATAAAATTGTCTAATATCTTCTTTTTTCAACATACGTAGCTATTACCCTCGAAAACTAAAACTTTTGACATAGGAAAAGAGCCTTTAATCACATTCTTTACCATTTGCAATCATAAAATAGTCTAATATCTTCATTTTTTCAACATATATAGCTATTACCCTCGAAAACTAAAACTTTTGACATAGGAAAAGAGCCTTTAATCACATTCTTTACCATTTGCAATCATAAAATAGTCTAATATCTTCATTTTTTCAACATACGTAGCTATTACCCTCGAAAACTAAAACTTTTGAAATAGGAAAAGAGCCATTAATCACATTCTTTACCATTTGAAATCATAAAATAGTCTATATCTTCATTTTTTCAACATACGTAGCTATTACCCTCGAAAAATAAAACTTTTGAAATAGGAAAAGAGCCTTTAATCACATTCTGTACCATGTGCAATCATAAAATAGTCTAATATCTTCTTTTTTTCAACATACGTAGCTATTACCTTCGAAAACTAAAACTTTTGACAATCATAAAATAGTCTAATATCTTCATTTTTTCAACATACGTAGCTATTACCCTCGATAATTAAAACTTTTGACATAGGAAAAGAGCCTTTAATCACATTCTTTACCATTTGCAATCATAAAATAGTCTAATATCTTCATTTTTCAACATACATAGCTATTACCCTCGAAAACTAAAACTTTTGAAATAGGAAAAGAGCCTTTAATCACATTCTTTACCATGTGCAATCATAAAATAGTCTAATATCTTCATTTTTTCATATACGTAGCTATTACCCTCGAAAACTAAAACTTTTGACATAGGAAAAGAGCCTTTAATCACATTCTTTACCATTTGCAATCATAAAATAGTCTAATATCTTCATTTTTTCAACATACGTAGCTATTACCCTCGAAAACTAAAACTTTTGAAATAGGAAAAGAGCCTTTAATCACATTCTTTTGCCATTTGCAATCATAAATAGTCTAATATCTTCATTTTTTTCAACATACGTAGCTATTACCCTCGAAAACTAAAACTTTTGAAATAGGAAAAGAGCCTTTAATCACATTCTTTACCATGTGCAATCATAAAATAGTCTAATATCTTCATTTTTCAACATACGTAGCTATTACCATCGAAAAATAAAACTTTTGACATAGGAAAAGAGCCTTTAATCACATTCTTTACCATTTGCAATAATAAAATAGTCTACTATCTTCATTTTTTCAACATACGTAGCTATTACCCTCGAAAACTAAAACTTTTGAAATAGGAAAAGAGGCTTTAATCACATTCTTTACCATTTGCAATCATAAAATTGTCTAATATCTTCATTTTTTCAACATACGTAGCTATTACCCTCGAAAACTAAAACTTTTGAAATAGGAAAAGAGCCTTTAATCACATTCTTTACCATTTGCAATCATAAAATAGTCTAATATCTTCATTTTTTCAACATACGTAGCTATTACCCTCGAAAACTAAAACTTTTGAAATAGGAAAAGAGCCTTTAATCACATTCTTTACCATTTGCAATTATAAAATAGTCTAATATCTTCATTTTTTCAACATACGTAGCTATTACCCTCGAAAACTAAAACTTTTGAAATAGGAAAAGAGCCTTTAAATCACATTCTTTACCATTTGTAATCATAAAATACTCTAATATCTTCATTTTTTCAACATACGTAGCTATTACCCTCGAAAACTAAAACTTTTGAAATAGGAAAAGAGCCTTTAATCACATTCTTTACCATGTGCAATCATAAAATTGTCTAATATCTTCATTTTTTCAACATACGTAGCTATTACCCTCGAAAACTAAAACTTTTGACATAGGAAAAGAGCCTTTAATCACATTCTTTACCATTTGCAATCATAAAATAGTCTAATATCTTCATTTTTTCAACATATATAGCTATTACCCTCGAAAACTAAAACTTTTGACATAGGAAAAGAGCCTTTAATCACATTCTTTACCATTTGCAATCATAAAATAGTCTAATATCTTCATTTTTTCAACATACGTAGCTATTACCCTCGAAAACTAAAACTTTTGAAATAGGAAAAGAGCCTTTAATCACATTCTTTACCATTTGCAATCATAAAATAGTCTAATATCTTCATTTTTTCAACATACGTAGCTATTACCCTCGAAAAATATAACTTTTGAAATATGAAAAGAGCCTTTAATCACATTCTTTACCATGTGCAATCATAAAATAGTCTAATATCTTCATTTTTTCAACATACGTAGCTATTACCCTCGAAAATAAAAACTTTTGACAATCATAAAATAGTCTAATATCTTCATTTTTTCAACATACGTAGCTATTTCCCTCGATAACTAAAACTTTTGACATAGGAAAAGAGCCTTTAATCACATTCTTTACCATTTGCAATCATAAAATAGTCTAATATCTTCATTTTTTCAACATACATAGCTATTACCCTCGAAAACTAAAACTTTTGAAATAGGAAAAGAGCCTTTAATCACATTCTTTACCATGTGCAATCATAAAATAGTCTAATATCTTCATTTTTTCAATATACGTAGCTATTACCCTCGAAAACTAAAACTTTTGACATAGGAAAAGAGCCTTTAATCACATTCTTTACCATTTGCAATCATAAAATAGTCTAATATCTTCATTTTTTTCAACATACGTAGCTATTACCCTCGAAAACTAAAACTTTTGAAATAGGAAAAGAGCCTTTAATCACATTCTTTACCATTTGCAATCATAAAATAGTCTAATATCTTCATTTTTTCAACATACGTAGCTATTACCCTCGAAAACTAAAACTTTTGAAATAGGAAAAGAGCCTTTAATCACATTCTCTACCATGTGCAATCATAAAATAGTCTAATATCTTATTTTTTCAACATACGTAGCTATTACCCTCGAAAACTAAAACTTTTGACAATCATAAAATAGTCTAATATCTTCATTTTTTCAACATACGTAGCTATTACCCTCGATAACTAAAACTTTCGACATAGGAAAAGAGCCTTTAATCACATTCTTTACCATTTCCAATCATAAAATAGTCTAATATCTTCATTTTTTCAACATACATAGCTATTACCCTCGAAAACTAAAACTTTTGAAATAGGAAAAGAGCCTTTAATCACATTCTTTACCATGTGCAATCATAAAATAGTCTAATATCTTCATTTTTTCAATATACGTAGCTATTACCCTCGAAAACAAAAAACTTTTGACATAGGAAAAGAGCCTTCAATCACATTCTTTACCATTTGCAATCATAAAATAGTCTAAATCTTCATTTTTTCAACATACGTAGCTATTACCCTCGAAAACTAAAACTTTTGAAATAGGAAAAGAGCCTTTAATCACATTCTTTACCATTTGCAATCATAAAATAGTCTAATATCTTCATTTTTTCAACATACGTAGCTATTACCCTCGAAAACTAAAACTTTTGAAATAGGAAAAGAGCCTTTAATCACATTCTTTACCATGCGCAATCATAAAATTGTCTAATATCTTCTTTTTTCAACATACGTAGCTATTACCCTCGAAAACTAAAACTTTTGAAATAGGAAAAGAGCCTTTAATCACATTCTTTACCATGTGCAATCATAAAATTGTCTAATATCTTCTTTTTTCAACATACGTAGCTATTACCCTCGAAAACTAAAACTTTTGAAATAGGAAAAGAGCCTTTAATCACATTCTTTACCATGTGCAATCATAAAATAGTCTAATATCTTCATTTTTTCAACATACGTAGCTATTACCCTCGAAAAATAAACTTTTGACATAGGAAAAGAGCCTTTAATCACATTCTTTACCATTTGCAATCATAAAATAGTCTAATATCTTCATTTTTTTCAACATACGTAGCTATTACCTTCGAAAACTAAAACTTTTGAAATAGGAAAAGAGCCTTTAATCACATTCTTTACCATGTGCAATCATAAAATAGTCTAATATCTTCATTTTTTCAACATACGTAGCTATTACCCTCGAAAACTAAAACTTTTGACATAGGAAAAGAGCCTTTAATCACATTCTTTACCATTTGCAATCATAAAATAGTCTAATATCTTCATTTTTTCAACATACGTAGCGATTACCCTCGAAAACTAAAACTTTTGAAATAGGAAAAGAGCCTTTAATCACATTCTTTACCATGTGCAATCATAAAATAATCTAATATCTTCATTTTTTCAACATACGTAGCTATTACCCTCGAAAACTAAAACTTTTGAAATAGGAAAAGAGCCTTTAATCACATTCTTTACCATGTGCAATCATAAAATAGTCTAATATCTTCATTTTTTCAACATACGTCGCTATTACCATCGAAAACTAAAACTTTTGAAATAGGAAAAGAGCGAGCCTTTAATCACATTCTTTACCATTTGCAATCATAAAATAGTCTAATATCTTCATTTTTTCAACATACGTAGCTATTACCCTCGAAAACTAAAGCTTTTGAAATAGGAAAAAAGCCTTTAGTCACATTCTTTACCATTTGCAATCATAAAATAGTCTAATATCTTCATTTTGTCAACATACGTAGCTATTACCCTCGAAAACTAAAACTTTTGAAATAGGAAAAGATCCTTTAATCACATTCTTTACCATTTGCAATCATAAAATAGTCTAATATCTTCATTTTTTCAACATACGTAGCTATTACCCTTGAAAACTAAAACTTTTGAAATAAGAAAAGAGCCTTTAATCACATTCTTTACCATTTGCAATTATAAAATAGTCTAATATCTTCATTTTTTCAACATACGTAGCTATTACCCTCGAAACTAAAACTTTTGAAATAGGAAAAGAGCCTTTAATCACATTCTTTACCATTTGCAATCATAAAATAGTCTAATATCTTCATTTTTAAACATACGTAGCTATTACCCTCAAAAACTAAAACTTTTGAAATAGGAAAAGAGCCTTTAATCACATTCTTTACCATGTGCAATCATAAAATTGTTTAATATCTTCATTTTGTCAACATACGTAGCTATTACCCTCGAAAACTAAAACTTTTGACATAGGAAAAGAGCCTTTAATCACATTCTTTACCATTTGCAATCATAAAATAGTCTAATATCTTCATTTTTTCAACATAAGTAGCTATTACCCTTGAAAACTAAAACTTTTGAAATAGGAAAAGAGCCTTTAATAACATTCTTTACCATTTGCAATCATAAATAGTCTAATATCTTCATTTTTTCAACATGCGTAGCTATTACCCTCGAAAACTAAAACTTTTGACATAGGAAAAGAGCCTTTAATCATATTCTTTACCATTTGCAATCATAAAATGGTCTAATATCTTCATTTTTTTCAACATACGTAGCTATTACCCTCAACAACTAAAACTTTTGAAATAGGAAAAGACCCTTTAATCACATTCTTTACCATGTGCAATCATAAAATTGTCTAATATCTTCATTTTTTCCACAGACAAAGCTATTACCCTCGAAAAATAAAACTTTTGAAATAGGAAAAGAGCCTTTAATCACATTCTTTACCATGTAAAATCATAAAGTTGTCACATACGTAGCTATTACCCTCGAAAACTAAAACTTTTGACCTAGGAAAAGAGCCTTTAATCTCATTCTTTACCATTTGCAATCATAAAATAGTCTAATATCTTTATTTTCTCAACATACATAGCTATTACCCTCGAAAACTAAACTTTTGAAATAGGAAAAGAGCCTTTAATCACATTCTTTACCATGTGCAATCATAAAATAGTCTAATATCTTCATTTTTTCAACATACGTAGCTATTACCCTCGAAAACTAAAACTTTTGACATGGAAAAGAGCCTTTAATCACATTCTTTACCATTTGCAATCATAAAATAGTCTAATATCTTCATTTTTTCAACATACGTAGCTATTACCCTCGAAAACTAAAACTTTTGAAATAGGAAAAGAGCCTTTAATCACATTCTTTCCCATTTGCAATCATAAAATAGTCTAATATCTTCATTTTTTAAACATACGTAGCTATTACCCTCGAAAACTAAAACTTTTGAAATAGGAAAAGAGCCTTTAATCACACTCTTTACCATTTGCAATCATAAAATAGTCTAATATCTTCATTTTTTTCAACATACGTAGCTATTACCCTCGAAAACTAAAACTTTTGACATAGGACAAGAGCCTTTAATCACATTCTTTACCATTTGCAATCATAAAATAGCCTAATATCTTCATTTTTTCAACATACGTAGCTATAACCCTCGAAAACTAAAACTTTTGAAATAGGAAAAGAGCCTTTAATCACATTCTTTACCATGTGCAATCATAAAATTGTCTAATATCTTCATTTTTTCAACATACGTAGCTATTACCCTCGAAAACTAAAACTTTTGACATAGGAAATGAGCCTTTAATCACATTCTTTACCATTTGCAATCATAAAATAGTCTAATATCTTCATTTTTTCAACATACGTAGATATTACCCTCGAAAACTAGAACTTTTGAAATAGGAAAAGAGCCTTTAATCACATTCTTTACCATGTGCAATCATAAAATAGTCTAATATCTTCATTTTTTCAACATACGTAGCTATTACCCCTCGAAAAATAAAACTTTTGACATAGGAAAAGAGCGTTTAATCACATTCTTTACCATTTGCAATCATAAAAATAGTCTAATATCTTCATTTTTTCAACATACGTAGCTATTACCCTCGAAAACTAAAACTTTTGAAATAGGAAAAGAGACTTTAATCACATTCTTTACCATGTGCAATCATAAAATACTCTAATATCTTCGTTTTTTCAACATACGTAGCTATTACCCTCAAAAACTAAAACGTTTGACATAGGAAAAGATCCTTTAATCACATTCTTTACCATTTGCAATCATAAAATAGTCTAATATCTTCATTTCTTCAACATACGTAGCTATTACCCTCGAAAACTAAAACTTTTGAAATAGGAAAAGAGCCTTTAATCACATTCTTTATCATTTGCAATCATAAAATAGTCTAATATCTTCATTATTTCAACATACGTAGCTATTACCCTCGAAAACTAAAACTTTTGATATAGGAAAAGAGCCTTTAATCACATTCTTTACCATTTGCAATCATAAAATAATCTAATATCTTCATTTTTTCAACATACGTAGCTATTACCCTCGAAAACTAAAACTTTTGAAATAGGAAAAGAGCCTTTAATCACATTCTTTACCATTTGCAATCATAGAATAGTCTAATATCTTCATTTTTTCAACATACATAGCTATTACCCTCGAAAACTAAAACTTTTGACATAGGAAAAGAGCCTTTAATCACATTCTTTACCATTTGCAATCATAAAATAATAATAATAATAATTTATTACAAACCCGCTTATAAAAAAGAAGCATGAAGAAGCGGAGCAAAACAAAAGAAAAGAGAAATTAAAGACGAAAAACAAATCAACCGAACATAATAATCACTAATAGTCTAATATTATCATTTTGTCAACATACGTAGCTGTTACCCTCGAAAACTAAAACTTTTGACATAGGAAAAGAGCCTTAATCACATTCTTTACCATTTGCAATCATAAAATACTCTAATATCTTCGTTTTTTTCAACATACGTTAGCTATTACCCTCAAAAACTAAAACGTTTGACATAGGAAAAGATCCTTTAATCACATTCTTTACCATTTGCAATCATAAAATAGTCTAATATCTTCATTTCTTCAACATACGTAGCTATTACCCTCGAAAACTAAAACTTTTGAAATAGGAAAAGAGCCTTTAATCACTTTCTTTATCATTTGCAATCATAAAATAGTCTAATATCTTCATTTGCTTAACATACGTAGCTATTACCCTCGAAAACTAAAACTTTTGATATAGGAAAAGAGCCTTTAATCACATTCTTTACCATTTGCAATCATAAAATAGTCTAATATCTTCATTTTTTCAACATACATAGCTATTACCCTCGAAAACTAAAACTTTTGAAATAGGAAAAGAGCCTTAATCACATTCTTTACCATTTGCAATCATAGAATAGTCTAATATCTTCATTTTTTCAACATACATAGCTATTACCCTCCAAAACTAAAACTTTTGACATAGGAAAAGAGCCTTTAATCACATTCTTTACCATTTGCAATCATAGAATAGTCTAATATTTTCATTTTTTCAACATACGTAGCTGTTACCCTCGAAAACTAAAACTTTTGACATAGGAAAAGAGCCTTAATCACATTCTTTACCATTTGCAATCATAAAATATTCTAATATCTTCATTTTTTCAACATACGTAGCTATTACCCTCGAAAACTAAAACTTTTGAAATAGGAAAAGAGCCTTTAATCACATTCTTTACCATGTGCAATCATAAAATAGTCTAATATCTTCATTTTTTCAACATACGTAGCTATTACCCTCGAAAAATAAAACTTTTGACATAGGAAAAGAGCCTTTAATCACATTCTTTACCATTTGCAATCATAAAATAGTCTAATATCTTCATTTTTTTTCAACATACGTAGCTATTACCTTCGACAACTAAAACTTTTGAAATAGGAAAAGAGCCTTTAATCACATTCTTTACCATGTGCAATCATAAAATAGTCTAATATCTTAATTTTTTCAACATACGTAGCTATTACCCTCGAAAGCTAAAACTTTTGACATAGGAAAAGAGCCTTTAATCACATTCTTTACCATTTGCAATCATAAAATAGTCTAATATCTTCATTTTTTCAACATACGTAGCTATTACCCTCGAAAACTAAAACTTTTGAAATAGGAAAAGAGCCTTTAATCACATTCTTTACCATGTGCAATCATAAAATAATCTAATATCTTCATTTTTTCAACATACGTAGCTATTACCCTCGAAAACTAAAAGTTTTGAAATAGGAAAAGAGCATTTAATCACATTCTTTACCATGTGCAATCATAAAATAGTTTAATATCTTCATTTTTTCAACATACGTAGCTATTACCATCGAAAACTAAAACTTTTGAAATAGGAAAAGAGCGAGCCTTTAATCACATTCTTTACCATTTGCAATCATAAAATTGTCTAATATCTTCATTTTTTCAACATACGTAGCTATTACCCTCGAAAACTAAAACTTTTGAAATAGGAAAAGAGCCTTTAATCACATTCTTTACCATGTGCAATCATAAAATTGTCTAATATCTTCATTTTGTCAACATACGTAGCTATTACCCTCGAAAACTAAAACTTTTGACATAGGAAAAGAGCCTTTAATCACATTCTTTACCATTTGCAATCATAAAATAGTCTAATATCTTCATTTTTTCAACATAAGTAGCTATTACCCTTGAAAACTAAAACTTTTGAAATAGGAAAAGAGCCTTTAATAACATTCTTTACCATTTGCAATCATAAAATAGTCTAATATCTTCATTTTTTCAAAATGCGTAGCTATTACCCTCGAAAACTAAAACTTTTGACATAGGAAAAGAGCCTTTAATCATATTCTTTACCATTTGCAATCATAAAATGGTCTAATATCTTCATTTTTTCAACATACGTAGCTATTACCCTCAACAACTAAAACTTTTGAAATAGGAAAAGACCCTTTAATCACATTCTTTACCATGTGCAATCATAAAATTGTCTAATATCTTCATTTTTTCCACAGACAAAGCTATTACCCTCGAAAAATAAAACTTTTGAAATAGGAAAAGAGCCTTTAATCACATTCTTTACCATGTAAAATCATAAAGTTGTCACATACGTAGCTATTACCCTCGAAAACTAAAACTTTTGACCTAGGAAAAGAGCCTTTAATCTCATTCTTTACCATTTGCAATCATAAATAGTCTAATATCTTTATTTTCTCAACATACATAGCTATTACCCTCGAAAACTAAAACTTTTGAAATAGGAAAAGAGCCTTTAATCACATTCTTTACCATGTGCAATCATAAAATAGTCTAATATCTTCATTTTTTCAACATACGTAGCTATTACCCTCGAAAACTAAAACTTTTGACATTGGAAAAGAGCCTTTAATCACATTCTTTACCATTTGCAATCATAAAATAGTCTAATATCTTCATTTTTTCAACATACGTAGCTATTACCCTCGAAAACTAAAACTTTTGAAATAGGAAAAGAGCCTTTAATGACATTCTTTCCCATTTGCAATCATAAAATAGTCTAATATCTTCATTTTTAAACATACGTAGCTATTACCCTCGAAAACTAAAACTTTTGAAATAGGAAAAGAGCCTTTAATCACACTCTTTACCATTTGCAATCATAAAATAGTCTTATATCTTCATTTTTTCAACAAACGTAGCTATTACCCTCGAAAACTAAAACTTTTGACATAGGAAAAGAGCCTTTAATCACATTCTTTACCATTTGCAATCATAAAATAGCCTAATATCTTCATTTTTTCAACATACGTAGCTATAACCCTCGAAAACAAAAACTTTTGAAATAGGAAAAGAGCCTTTAATCACATTCTTTACCATGTGCAATCATAAAATTGTCTAATATCTTCATTTTTTTCAACATACGTAGCTATTACCCTCGAAAACTAAAACTTTTGACATAGGAAAAGAGCCTTTAATCACATTCTTTACCATTTGCAATCATAAAATAGTCTAATATCTTCATTTTTTCAACATACGTAGATATTACCCTCGAAAACTAGAACTTTTGAAATAGGAAAAGAGCCTTTAATCACATTCTTTACCATATGCAATCATAAATAGTCTAATATCTTCATTTTTTCAACATACGTAGCTATTACCCTCGAAAAATAAAACTTTTGACATAGGAAAGAGCGTTTAATCACATTCTTTACCATTTGCAATCATAAAATAGTCTAATATCTTCATTTTTTCAACATACGTAGCTATTACCCTCGAAAACTAAAACTTTTGAAATAGGAAAAGAGACTTTAATCACATTCTTTACCATGTGCAATCATAAAATACTCTAATATCTTCATTTCTTCAACATACGTAGCTATTACCCTCGAAAACTAAAACTTTTGAAATAGGAAAAGAGCCTTTAATAACATTCTTTATCATTTGCAATCATAAAATAGTCTAATATCTTCATTATTTCAACATACGTAGCTATTACCCTCGAAAACTAAAACTTTTGATATAGGAAAAGAGCCTTTAATCACATTCTTTACCATTTGCAATCATAAAATAGTCTAATATCTTCATTTTTCAACATACGTAGCTATTACCCTCGAAAACTAAAACTTTTGAAATAGGAAAAGAGCCTTTAATCACATTCTTTACCATTTGCAATCATAGAATAGTCTAATATCTTCATTTTTTCAACATACATAGCTATTACCCTCGAAAACTAAAACTTTTGACATAGGAAAAGAGCCTTTAATCACATTCTTTACCATTTGCAATCATAAAATAGTCTAATATTTTCATTCTTTCAACATACGTAGCTGTTACCCTCGAATACTAAAACTTTTGACATAGGAAAAGAGCCTTAATCACATTCTTTACCATTTGCAATCATAAAATACTCTAATATCTTCGTTTTTCAACATACGTAGCTATTACCCTCAAAAACTAAAACGTTTGACATAGGAAAAGATCCTTTAATCACATTCTTTACCATTTGCAATCATAAAATAGTCTAATATCTTCATTTCTTCAACATACGTAGCTATTACCCTCGAAAACTAAAACTTTTGAAATAGGAAAAGAGCCTTTAATCACATTCTTTATCATTTGCAATCATAAAATAGTCTAATATCTTCATTATTTCAACATACGTAGCTATTACCCTCGAAAACTAAAACTTTTGTTATAGGAAAAGAGCCTTTAATCACATTCTTTACCATTTGCAATCATAAAATAGTCTAATATCTTCATTTTTTTCAACATACGTAGCTATTACCCTCGAAAACTAAAACTTTTGAAATAGGAAAAGAGCCTTTAATCACATTCTTTACCATTTGCATTCATAGAATAGTCTAATATCTTCATTTTTTCAACATACATAGCTATTACCCTCGAAAACTAAAACTTTTGACATAGGAAAAGAGCCTTTAATCACATTCTTTACCATTTGCAATCATAGAATAGTCTAATATTTTCATTTTTTCAACATACGTAGCTGTTACCCTCGAAAACTAAAACTTTTGACATAGGAAAAGAGCCTTAATCACATTCTTTACCATTTGCAATCATAAAATATTCTAATATCTTCATTTTTTCACATACGTAGCTATTACCCTCGAAAACTAAAACTTTTGAAATAGGAAAAGAGCCTTTAATCACATTCTTTACCATGTGCAATCATAAAATAGTCTAATATCTTCATTTTTTCAACATACGTAGCTATTTCCCTCAAAAAATAAAACTTTTGACATAGGAAAAGAGCCTTTAATCACATTCTTTACCATTTGCAATCATAAAATAGTCTAATTTCTTCATTTTTTTTCAACATACGTAGCTATTACCTTCGACAACTAAAACTTTTGAAATAGGAAAAGAGCCTTTAATCACATTCTTTACCATGTGCAATCATAAAATAGTCTAATATCTTAATTTTTTCAACATACGTAGCTATTACCCTCGAAAACTAAAACTTTTGACATAGGAAAAGAGCCTTTAATCACATTCTTTACCATTTGCAATCATAAAATAGTCTAATATCTTCATTTTTTCAACATACGTAGCTATTTACCCTCTAAAACTAAAACTTTTGAAATAGGAAAAGAGCCTTTAATCACATTCTTTACCATGTTGCAATCATAAAATAATCTAATATCTTCATTTTTTCAACATACGTAGCTATTACCCTCCAAAACTAAAACTTTTGAAATAGGAAAAGAGCATTTAATCACATTCTTTACCATGTGCAATCATAAAATAGTCTAATATCTTCATTTTTCAACATACGTAGCTATTACCATCGAAAACTAAAACTTTTGAAATAGGAAAAGAGCGAGCCTTTAATCACATTCTTTACCATTTGCAATCATAAAATTGTCTAATATCTTCATTTTTTCAACATACGTAGCTATTACCCTCGAAAACTAAAACTTTTGACATAGGAAAAGAGCCTTTAATCACATTCTTTACCATTTGCAATCATAAAATAGTCTAATATCTTCATTTTTTCAACATAAGTAGCTATTACCCTTGAAAACTAAAACTTTTGAAATAGGAAAAGAGCCTTTAATAACATTCTTTACCATTTGCAATCATAAAATAGTCTAATATCTTCATTTTTTCAACATGCGTAGCTATTACCCTCGAAAACTAAAACTTTTGACATAGGAAAAGAGCCTTTAATCATATTCTTTACATTTGCAATCATAAAATGGTCTAATATCTTCATTTTTTCAACATACGTAGCTATTACCCTCGAAAACTAAAACTTTTGAAATTGGAAAAGACCCTTTAATCACATTCTTTACCATGTGCAATCACAAAATTGTCTAATATCTTCATTTTTTCCACAGACAAAGCTATTACCCTCGAAAAATAAAACTTTTGAAATAGGAAAAGAGCCTTTAATCACATTCTTTACCATGTAAAATCATAAATTTGTCACATACGTAGCTATTACCCTCGAAAACTAAAACTTTTGACCTAGGAAAAGAGCCTTTAATCACATTCTTTACCATTTGCAATCATAAAATAGTCCAATATCTTTATTTTCTCAACATACATAGCTATTACCCTCGAAAACTAAAACTTTTGAAATAGGAAAAGAGCCTTTAATCACATTCTTTACCATGTGCAATCATAAAATAGTCTAATATCTTCATTTTTTCAACATACGTAGCTATTACCCTCGAAAACTAAAACTTTTGACATAGGAAAAGAGCCTTTAATCACATTCTTTACCATTTGCAATCATAAAATAGTCTAATATCTTCATTTTTTTCAACATACGTAGCTATAACCCTCGAAAACTAAAACTTTTGAAATAGGAAAAGAGCCTTTAATCACATTCTTTACCATGTGCAATCATAAAATTGTCTAATATCTTCATTTTTTCAACATACGTAGCTATTACCCTCGAAAACTAAAATTTTTGACATAGGAAAAGAGCCTTTAATCACATTCTTTACCATTTGCAATCATAAAATAGTCTAATATCTTCATTTATTCAACATACGTAGATATTACCCTCGAAAACTAGAACTTTTGAAATAGGAAAAGAGCCTTTAATCACATTCTTTACCATGTGCAATCATAAAATTGTCTAATATCTTCATTTTTTTCAACATACGTAGCTATTACCCTCGAAAAATAAAACTTTTGACATAGGAAAAGAGCGTTTAATCACATTCTTTACCATTTGCAATCATAAAATAGTCTAATATCTTCATTTTTTCAACATACGTAGCTATTACCCTCGAAAACTAAAACTTTTGAAATAGGAAAAGAGACTTTAATCACATTCTTTACCATGTGCAATCATAAAATACTCTAATATCTTCGTTTTTTTCAACATACGTAGCTATTACCCTCAAAAACTAAAACGTTTGACATAGGAAAAGATCCTTTAACCACATTCTTTACCATTTGCAATCTTAAAATAGTCTAATATCTTCATTTCTTCAACATACGTAGCTATTACCCTCGAAAACTAAAACTTTTGAAATAGGAAAAGAGCCTTTAATCATATCTTTATCATTTGCAATCATAAAATAGTCTAATATCTTCATTATTTCAACATACGTAGCTATTACCCTCGAAAACTAAAACTTTTGATATAGGAAAAGAGCCTTTAATCACATTCTTTACCATTTGCAATCATAAAATAGTCCTAATATCTTCATTTTTTCAACATACGTAGCTATTACCCTCGAAAACTAAAACTTTTGAAATATGAAAAGAGCCTTTAATCACATTCTTTACCATTTGCAATCATAGAATAGTCTAATATCTTCATTTTTTTCAACATACATAGCTATTACCCTCGAAAACTAAAACTTTTGACATAGGAAAAGAGCCTTTAATCACATTCTTTACCATTTGCAATCATAAAAATAGTCTAATATTTTCATTTTTTCAACATACGTAGCTGTTACCCTCGAAAACTAAAACTTTTGACATAGGAAAAGAGCCTTAATCACATTCTTTACCATTTGCAATCATAAAATACTCTAATATCTTCGTTTTTTCAACATACGTAGCTATTACCCTCAAAAACTAAAACGTTTGACATAGGAAAAGATCCTTTAATCACATTCTTTACCATTTGCAATCATAAAATAGTCTAATATCTTCATTTCTTCAACATACGTAGCTATTACCCTCGAAAACTAAAACTTTTGAAATAGGAAAAGAGCCTTTAATCACATTCTTTATCATTTGCAATCATAAAATAGTCTAATATCTTCATTATTTCAACATACGTAGCTATACCCTCGAAAACTAAAACTTTTGATATAGGAAAAGAGCCTTTAATCACATTCTTTACCATTTGCAATCATAAAATAGTCTAATATCTTCATTTTTTCAACATACGTAGCTTTACCCTCGAAAACTAAAAACTTTTGAAATAGGAAAAGAGCCTTTAATCACATTCTTACCATTTGCAATCATAGAATAGTCTAATATCTTCATTTTTTCAACATACATAGCTATTACCCTCGAAAACTAAAACTTTTGACATAGGAAAAGAGCCTTTAATCACATTCTTTACCATTTGCAATCATAAAATAGTCTAATATTTTCATTTTTTCAACATACGTAGCTGTTACCCTCGAAAACTAAAACTTTTGACATAGGAAAAGAGCTTTAAATCACATTCTTTACCATGTGCAATCATAAAATAATCTAATATCTTCATTTTTTCAACATACGTAGCTATTACCCTCGAAAACTAAAACTTTTGAAATAGGAAAAGAGCCTTTAATCACATTCTTTACCATGTGCAATCATAAAATAGTCTAATATCTTCATTTTTTCAACATACGTAGCTATTACCATCGAAAACTAAAACTTTTGAAATAGGAAAAGAGCGAGCCTTTAATCACATTCTTTACCATTTGCAATCATAAAATTGTCTAATATCTTCATTTTTTCAACATACGTAGCTATTACCCCTCGAAAACTAAAACTTTTGAAATAGGAAAAGAGCCTTTAATCACATTCTTTACCATTTGCAATCATAAAATAGTCTAATATCTTCATTTTTTCAACATACGTAGCTATTACCCTCGAAAACTAAAACTTTTGACATAGGAAAAGAGCCTAATCACATTCTTTACCATTTGCAATCATAAAATATTCTAATATCTTCACTTTTTCAACATACGTAGCTATTACCCTCGAAAACTAAAACTTTTGAAATAGGAAAAGAGCCTTTAATCACATTCTTTACCATTTGCAATCATAAAATAGTCTAATATCTTCATTTTTTCAACATACGTAGCTGTTACCCTCGAAAACTAAAACTTTTGACATAGGAAAAGAGCCTTAATCACATTCTTTACCATTTGCAATCATAAAATATTCTAATATCTTCATTTTTTCAACATACGTAGCTATTACCCTCGAAAACTAAAACTTTTGAAATAGGAAAAGAGCCTTTAATCACATTCTTTACCATGTGCAATCATAAAATAGTCTAATATCTTCATTTTTTCAACATACGTAGCTATTACCCTCGAAAAATAAAACTTTTGACATAGGAAAAGAGCCTTTAATCACATTCTTTACCATTTGCAATCATAAAATAGTCTAATATCTTCATTTTTTTTCAACATACGTAGCTATCACCTTCGAAAACTAAAACTTTTGAAATAGGAAAAGAGCCTTTAATCACATTCTTTACCATGTGCAAACATAAAATAGTCTAATATCTTCATTTTTTTTAACATACGTAGCTATTACCCTCGAAAACTAAAACTTTTGACATAGGAAAAGAGCCTTTAATCACATTCTTTACCATTTGCAATCATAAAATAGTCTAATATCTTCATTTTTTCAACATACGTAGCTATTACCCTCGAAAACTAAAACTTTGAAATAGGAAAAGAGCCTTTAATCACATTCTTTACCATGTGCAATCATAAAATAATCTAATATCTTCATTTTTTCAACATACGTAGCTATTACCCTCGAAAACTAAAACTTTTGAAATAGGAAAAGAGCCTTTAATCACATTCTTTACCATTTGCAATCATAAAATAGTCTAATATCTTCATTTTTTCAACATACGTAGCTATTACCATCGAAAACTAAAACTTTTGAAATAGGAAAAGAGCGAGCCTTTATTCACATTCTTTACCATTTGCAATCATAAAATTGTCTAATATCTTCATTTTTTCAACATACGTAGCTATTACCCTCGAAAACTAAAACTTTTGAAATAGGAAAAGAGCCTTTAATCACATTCTTTACCATTTGCAATCATAAAATAGTCTAATATCTTCATTTTTTCAACATACGTAGCTATTACCCGCGAAAACTAAAACTTTTGAAGTAGGAAAAGAGCCTTTAATCACATTCTTTACCATTTGCAATTATAAAATATTCTAATATCTTCATTTTTTCAACATACGTAGCTATTACCATCGAAAACTAAAACTTTTGAAATAGGAAAAGAGCGAGCCTTTAATCACATTCTTTACCATTTGCAATCATAAAATAGTCTAATATCTTCATTTTTTCAACATACGTAGCTATTACCCTCGAAAACTAAAACTTTTGAAATAGGAAAAAAGCCTTTAGTCACATTCTTTACCTTTTGCAATCATAAAATTGTCTAATATCTTCATTTTTTCAACATACGTAGCTATTACCCTCGAAAACTAAAACTTTTGAAATAGGAAAAGAGCCTTTAATCACATTCTTTACCATTTGCAATCATAAAATAGTCTAATATCTTCATTTTTTCAACATACGTAGCTATTACCCGCGAAAACTAAAACTTTTGAAATAGGAAAAGAGCCTTTAATCACATTCTTTACCATTTGCAATTATAAAATAGTCTAATATCTTCATTTTTTCAACATACGTAGCTATTACCCTCGAAAACTAAAACTTTTGAAATAGGAAAAGAGCCTTTAATCACATTCTTTACCATGTGCAATCATAAAATTGTCTAATATCTTCTTTTTTCAACATACGTAGCTATTACCCTCGAAAACTAAAACTTTTGAAATAGGAAAAGAGCCTTTAATCACATTCTTTACCATGTGCAATCATAGAATTGTCTAATACCTTCATTTTTTCCACAGACAAAGCTATTACCCTCGAAAACTAAAACTTTTGAAATAGGAAAAGAGCCTTTAATCACATTCTTTACCATTTGCAATCATAGAATAGTCTAATATCTTCATTTTTTCAACATACATAGCTATTACCCTCGAAAACTAAAACTTTTGACATAGGAAAAGAGCCTTTAATCACATTCTTTACCATTTGCAATCATAAAATAGTCTAATATCTTCATTTTTTCAACATACGTAGCTATTACCCTCGAAAACTAAAACTTTTGACATAGGAAAAGAGCCTTTAATCACATTCTTTACCATTTGCAATCATAAAATATTCTAATATCTTCATTTTTTCAACATACGTAGCTATTACCCTCGAAAAATAAAACTTTTGACATAGGAAAAGAGCCTTTAATCACATTCTTTACCATTTGCAATCATAAAATAGTCTAATATCTTCATTTTTTTCAACATACGTAGCTATTACCTTCGAAAACTAAAACTTTTGAAATAGGAAAAGAGCCTTTAATCACATTCTTTACCATGTGCAATCATAAAATAGTCTAATATCTTCATTTTTTCAACATACTTAGCTATTACCCTCGAAAACTAAAACTTTTGACATAGGAAAAGAGCATTTAATCACATTCTTTACCATTTGCAATCATAAAATAGTCTAATATCTTCATTTTTTCAACATACGTAGCTATTACCCTCGAAAACTAAAACTTTTGAAATAGGAAAAGAGCCTTTAATCACATTCTTTACCATGTGCAATCATAAAATAATCTAATATCTTCATTTTTTCAACATACGTAGCTATTACCCTCGAAAACTAAAACTTTTGAAATAGGAAAAGAGCCTTTAATCACATTCTTTACCATTTGCAATCATAAAATAGTCTAATATCTTCATTTTTTCAACATACGTAGCTATTACCATCGAAAACTAAAACTTTTGAAATAGGAAAAGAGCGAGCCTTTAATCACATTCTTTACCATTTGCAATCATAAAATTGTCTAATATCTTCATTTTTTCAACATACGTAGCTATTACCCTCGAAAACTAAAACTTTTGAAATAGGAAAAGAGCCTTTAATCACATTCTTTACCATTTGCAATCATAAAATAGTCTAATATCTTCATTTTTTCAACATACGTAGCTATTACCCGCGAAAACTAAAACTTTTGAAGTAGGAAAAGAGCCTTTAATCACATTCTTTACCATTTGCAATTATAAAATATTCTAATATCTTCATTTTTTCAACATACGTAGCTATTACCATCGAAAACTAAAACTTTTGAAATAGGAAAAGAGCGAGCCTTTAATCACATTCTTTACCATTTGCAATCATAAAATAGTCTAATATCTTCATTTTTTCAACATACGTAGCTATTACCCTCGAAAACTAAAACTTTTGAAATAGGAAAAAAGCCTTTAGTCACATTCTTTACCTTTTGCAATCATAAAATTGTCTAATATCTTCATTTTTTCAACATACGTAGCTATTACCCTCGAAAACTAAAACTTTTGAAATAGGAAAAGAGCCTTTAATCACATTCTTTACCATTTGCAATCATAAAATAGTCTAATATCTTCATTTTTTCAACATACGTAGCTATTACCCGCGAAAACTAAAACTTTTGAAATAGGAAAAGAGCCTTTAATCACATTCTTTACCATTTGCAATTATAAAATAGTCTAATATCTTCATTTTTTCAACATACGTAGCTATTACCCTCGAAAACTAAAACTTTTGAAATAGGAAAAGAGCCTTTAATCACATTCTTTACCATGTGCAATCATAAAATTGTCTAATATCTTCTTTTTTCAACATACGTAGCTATTACCCTCGAAAACTAAAACTTTTGAAATAGGAAAAGAGCCTTTAATCACATTCTTTACCATGTGCAATCATAAAATTGTCTAATACCTTCATTTTTTCCACAGACAAAGCTATTACCCTCGAAAACTAAAACTTTTGAAATAGGAAAAGAGCCTTTAATCACATTCTTTACCATTTGCAATCATAGAATAGTCTAATATCTTCATTTTTTCAACATACATAGCTATTACCCTCGAAAACTAAAACTTTTGACATAGGAAAAGAGCCTTTAATCACATTCTTTACCATTTGCAATCATAAAATAGTCTAATATCTTCATTTTTTCAACATACGTAGCTATTACCCTCGAAAACTAAAACTTTTGACATAGGAAAAGAGCCTTAATCACATTCTTTACCATTTGCAATCATAAAATAGTCTAATATCTTCATTTTTTCAACATACGTAGCTATTACCCTCGAAAAATAAAACTTTTGACATAGGAAAAGAGCCTTTAATCACATTCTTTACCATTTGCAATCATAAAATAGTCTAATATCTTCATTTTTTTCAACATACGTAGCTATTACCTTCGAAAACTAAAACTTTTGAAATAGGAAAAGAGCCTTTAATCACATTCTTTACCATGTGCAATCATAAAATAGTCTAATATCTTCATTTTTTCAACATACGTAGCTATTACCCTCGAAAACTAAAACTTTTGACATAGGAAAAGAGCATTTAATCACATTCTTTACCATTTGCAATCATAAAATAGTCTAATATCTTCATTTTTTCAACATACGTAGCTATTACCCTCGAAAACTAAAACTTTTGAAATAGGAAAAGAGCCTTTAATCACATTCTTTACCATGTGCAATCATAAAATAATCTAATATCTTCATTTTTTCAACATACGTAGCTATTACCCTCGAAAACTAAAACTTTTGAAATAGGAAAAGAGCCTTTAATCACATTCTTTACCATGTGCAATCATAAAATAGTCTAATATCTTCATTTTTTCAACATACGTAGTTATTACCATCGAAAACTAAAACTTTTGAAATAGGAAAAGAGCGAGCCTTTAATCACATTCTTTACCATTTGCAATCATAAAATAGTCTAATATCTTCATTTTTTTAACATACGTAGCTATTACCCTCGAAAACTAAAACTTTTGAAATAGGAAAAAAGCCTTTAGTCACATTCTTTACCATTTGCAATCATAAAATTGTCTAATATCTTCATTTTTTCAACATACGTAGCTATTACCCTCGAAAACTAAAACTTTTGAAATAGGAAAAGAGCCTTTAATCACATTCTTTACCATTTGCAATCATAAAATAGTCTAATATCTTCATTTTTTCAACATACGTAGCTATTACCCGCGAAAACTAAAACTTTTGAAATAGGAAAAGAGCCTTTAATCACATTCTTTACCATTTGCAATTATAAAATAGTCTAATATCTTCATTTTTTCAACATACGTAGCTATTACCCTCGAAAACTAAAACTTTTGAAATAGGAAAAGAGCCTTTAATCACATTCTTTACCATTTGCAATCATAAAATAGTCTAAAATCTTCATTTTTTCAACATACGTAGCTATTACCCTCGAAAACTAAAACTTTTGAAATAGGAAAAGAGCCTTTAATCACATTCTTTACCATGTGCAATCATAAAATTGTCTAATATCTTCATTTTGTCAACATACGTAGCTATTACCCTCGAAAACTAAAACTTTTGACATAGGAAAAGAGCCTTTAATCACAATCTTTACCATTTGCAATCATAAAATAGTCTAAAATCTTCATTTTTTCAACATACGTAGTTATTACCCTCGAAAACTAAAACTTTTGAAATAGGAAAAGAGCCTTTAATCACATTCTTTACCATGTGCAATCATAAAATAGTCTAATATCTTCATTTTTTCAGCATACGTAGCTATTACCCTCGAAAACTAAAACTTTTGACATAGGAAAAGAGCCTTTAATCACATTCTTTACCATTTGCAATCATAAAATAGTCTAATATCTTCATTTTTTCAACATAAGTAGCTATTACCCTCGAAAACTAAAACTTTTGAAATAGGAAAAGAGCCTTTAATAACATTCTTTACCATTTGCAATCATAAAATAGTCTAATATCTTCATTTTTTCAACATGCGTAGCTATTACCCTCGAAAACTAAAACTTTTGACATAGGAAAAGAGCCTTTAATCATATTCTTTACCATTTGCAATCATAAAATGGTCTAATATCTTCATTTTTTCAACATACGTAGCTATTACCCTCGAAAACTAAAACTTTTGAAATAGGAAAAGACCCTTTAATCACATTCTTTACCATGTGCAATCATAAAATTGTCTAATATCTTCATTTTTTCCACAGACAAAGCTATTACCCTCGAAAACTAAAACTTTTGAAATAGGAAAAGAGCCTTTAATCACATTCTTTACCATGTAAAATCATAAAGTTGTCACATACGTAGCTATTACCCTCGAAACTAAAACTTTTGACATAGGAAAAGAGCCTTTAATCACATTCTTTACCATTTGCAATCATAAAATAGTCTAATATCTTTATTTCTCAACATACATAGCTATTACCCTCGAAAACTAAAACTTTTGAAATAGGAAAAGAGCCTTTAATCACATTCTTTACCATGTGCAATCATAAAATAGTCTAATATCTTCATTTTTTCAACATACGTAGCTATTACCCTCGAAAACTAAAACTTTTGACATAGGAAAAGAGCCTTTACTCACATTCTTTACCATTTGCAATCATAAAATAGTCTAATATCTTCATTTTTTCAACATACGTAGCTATTACCCTCGAAAACTAAAACTTTTGAAATAGGAAAAGAGCCTTTAATCACATTCTTTCCCATTTGCAATCATAAAATAGTCTAATATCTTCATTTTTTCAACATACGTAGCTATTACCCTCGAAAACTATAACTTTTGAAATAGGAAAAGAGCCTTTAATCACACTCTTTACCATTTGCAATCATAAAATAGTCTAATATCTTCATTTTTTCAACATACGTAGCTATTACCCTCGAAAACTAAAACTTTTGACATAGGAAAAGAGCCTTTAATCACATTCTTTACCATTTGCAATCATAAAATAGTCTAATATCTTCATTTTTTCAACATACGTAGCTATAACCCTCGAAAACTAAAACTTTTGAAATAGGAAAAGAGCCTTTAATCACATTCTTTACCATGTGCAATCATAAAATTGTCTAATATCTTCATTTTTTCAACATACGTAGCTATTACCCTCGAAAACTAAAACTTTTGACATAGGAAAAGAGCCTTTAATCACATTCTTTACCATTTGCAATCATAAAATAGTCTAATATCTTCATTTTTTCAACATACGTAGCTATTACCCTCGAAAACTAGAACTTTTGAAATAGGAAAAGAGCCTTTAATCACATTCTTTACCATATGCAATCATAAAATAGTCTAATATCTTCATTTTTTCAACATATGTAGCTATTACCCTCGAAAAATAAAACTTTTGACATAGGAAAAGAGCGTTTAAATCACATTCTTTACCATTTGCAATCATAAAATAGTCTAATATCTTCATTTTTTCAACATACGTAGCTATTACCCTCGAAAACTAAAACTTTTGAAATAGGAAAAGAGACTTTAATCACATTCTTTACCATGTGCAATCATAAAATACTCTAATATCTTCGTTTTTTCAACATACGTAGCTATTACCCTCAAAAACTAAAACTTTTGACATAGGAAAAGATCCTTTAATCACATTCTTTACCATTTGCAATCATAAAATAGTCTAATATCTTCATTTCTTCAACATACGTAGCTATTACCCTCGAAAACTAAAACTTTTGAAATAGGAAAAGAGCCTTTAATCACATTCTTTATCATTTGCAATCATAAAATAGTCTAATATCTTCATTTTTTCAACATACGTAGCTATTACCCTCGAAAACTAAAACTTTTGAAATAGGAAAAGAGCCTTTAATCACATTCTTTACCATGTGCAATCATAAAATTGTCTAATACCTTCATTTTTTCCACAGACAAAGCTATTACCCTCGAAAACTAAAACTTTTGAAATAGGAAAAGAGCCTTTAATCACATTCTTTACCATTTGCAATCATAGAATAGTCTAATATCTTCATTTTTTTAACATACATAGCTATTACCCTCGAAAACTAAAACTTTTGACATAGGAAAAGAGCCTTTAATCACATTCTTTACCATTTGCAATCATAAAATAGTCTAATATCTTCATTTTTTCAACATACTTAGCTGTTACCCTCGAAAACTAAAACTTTTGACATAAGAAAAGAGCCTTTAATCACATTCTTTACCATTTGCAATCATAAAATAGTCTAATATCTTCATTTTTTCAACATACGTAGCTATTACCCTCGAAAAATAAAACTTTTGACATAGGAAAAGAGCCTTTAATCACATTCTTTACCATTTGCAATCATAAAATAGTCTAATATCTTCATTTTTTTTCAACATACGTAGCAATTACCTTCGAAAACTAAAACTTTTGAAATAGGAAAAGAGCCTTTAATCACATTCTTTACCATGTGCAATCATAAAATAGTCTAATATCTTCATTTTTTCAACATACGTAGCTATTACCCTCGAAAACTAAAACTTTTGACATAGGAAAAGAGCCTTTAATCACATTCTTTACCATTTGCAATCATAAAATAGTCTAATATCTTCATTTTTTCAACATACGTAGCTATTACCCTCGAAAACTAAAACTTTTGAAATAGGAAAAGAGCCTTTATTCACATTCTTTACCATGTGCAATCATAAAATAATCTAATATCTTCATTTTTTCAACATACGTAGCTATTACCCCTCGAAAACTAAAACTTTTGAAATAGGAAAAGAGCCTTTAATCACATTCTTTACCATGTGCAATCATAAAATAGTCTAATATCTTCATTTTTTCAACATACGTAGCTATTACCATCGAAAACTAAAACTTTTGAAATAGGAAAAGAGCGAGCCTTTAATCACATTCTTTACCATTTGCAATCATAGAATAGTCTAATATCTTCATTTTTTTAACATACATAGCTATTACCCTCGAAAACTAAAACTTTTGACATAGGAAAAGAGCCTTTAATCACATTCTTTACCATTTGCAATCATAAAATAGTCTAATATCTTAATTTTTTCAACATACGTAGCTGTTACCCCTCGAAAACTAAAACTTTTGACATAGGAAAAGTGCCTTTAATCACATTCTTTACCATTTGCAATCATAAAATAGTCTAATATCTTCATTTTTTCAACATACGTAGCTATTACCCTCGAAAAATAAAACTTTTGACATAGGAAAAGAGCCTTTAATCACATTCTTTACCATTTGCAATCATAAAATAGTCTAATATCTTCATTTTTTTTCAACATACGTAGCTATTACCATCGAAAACTAAAACTTTTGAAATAGGAAAAGAGCCTTTAATCAAATTCTTTACCATGTGCAATTATAAAATATTCTAATATCTTCATTTTTTCAACATACGTAGCTATTACCCTCGAAAACTAAAACTTTTGACATAGGAAAAGAGCCTTTAATCACATTCTTTACCATTTGCAATCATAAAATAGTCTAATATCTTCATTTTTTCAACATACATAGCTATTACCCTCGAAAACTAAAACTTTTGACATAGGAAAAGAGCCTTTAATCACATTCTTTACCATGTGCAATCATACAATTGTCTAATATCTTCATTTTTTCAACATACGTAGCTATTACCCTCGAAAACTAAAACTTTTGAAATAGGAAAAGAGCCTTTAATCACATTCTTTACCATGTGCAATCATAAAATAGTCTAATATCTTCATTTTTTTCCACAGACATAGCTCTTACCCAAGAAAACTAAAACTTTTGAAATAGGAAAAGAGCCTTTAATCACATTCTTTACCATGTGCAATCATAAAATAGTCTAATATCTTCATTTTTTCCACAGACATAGCTATTACCCTCGAAAACTAAAACTTTTGAAATAGGAAAAGAGCCTTTAATCACATTCTTTACCATTTGCAAT
>NW_027064273.1:0-27125 GCF_032884065.1 Artemia franciscana
TGCTTTTACAATTCTAGAACTATTTGAAAATTTAAAACATATGAGGTAATTTCTGTTGTTTAGGGTGCAGTGATTTAGCTATGTGTACAAGGAGTGTGAGCGATAAAAGTAATATGCCAGTATGTCTTTCCCTACTCACAGCAATTTATTCAAACAAGGCTTTGGTTTCACTTACTTTTATGGTAATATTGTCACCAAATAAGTGGATACTGTATATGGAGTGCTATCAGCCTTTTTGCTGCAAGGATCATTTTAGAAATAAATAAAACACGCATTGTTCATAAATTTTAATTGTTCCAAATTGAAAGCGGATTATGATCTTTATTAGTTGGATAAAATTATCTGAGATTTTATTTGTTTTTTTTGCTACTAATATAGTATTTTTATTAGCTTTTTTATCAGCACAAAGTTGAAGATTTGTTAAAATCTTAATTTTTAAGAATTTATAAATACCAAACAAAGAAAGGAATAAGGAATTTGTACTATAATAGGAATGATGCCTCAAATTGGATTTTATAAATATGTAACCAAGGTAAGAGCAATTAAAATTAAATTTTAGTAGCCGTGTAAAGGTTTGAACTGTTAAAAGCTGAGTTTCATACCATATAAAATAATGGCTAAAAAGCATAAGAATTGGTGATTTATTTTTGTGAATTTTATATTATTTTAGTTTTTCCAGCTACAACGCTCTATGATAATGGTATCAACAAAGAAGGTTGTGAATTATCCAGCATGCCAGGTCTTAAAAGAAGAAATGAAGAAATGTCTAAGTGTCTAAATGACGAAACGAATTTGAATTATCAATATCAGGGGCCAAACAGCACTTATGTATTTACTGAAAATAATGTTTTGAATATAATGTTAGAAAATAATGTTAAGAAAAAACGTTTTGAATGTGATAGATGTGACAAAAAATTCAGCAGAAGATCTAACTTATCCAGTTACCAAAGAACTCATACTGGAGAAAAACCTTTTGAATGTGATATATGTGAGCAAAAATTCAGCGAAAAGCAGAGTCTATCCTTTCACCATAGAACTCATTCTGGAGAAAAACCTTTTGAATGTGATATATGTGAGCAAAAATTCAGCCAAAAGCAGCATCTATCAAGTCACCAAAGGACTCACACTGGAGAAAAACCTTTTGAATGTGATATATGTGAGCAAAAATTCAGCCAAAAGCAGCATCTATCCAGTCACCAAAGGACTCACACTGGAGAAAAACCTTTCAAATGTGATTGATGTGATAAAAAATTCAGCAGAAGATCTAACCTATCTAATCATCAAAGGACTCACACTGGAGAAAAACCTTTTGAATGCGATACATGTGGGAAAAAATTCAGCGAAAAGCAGAGTCTATCCAGTCACCAAAGAACTCATACTGGAGAAAAACCTTTCGAATGTGAAATATGTAAAAGATGGTTTTCTCATAGTTCCGCTTTGTCTCGTCATCAGAGAACTCATACTGGAGAAAAACCTTTTGAATGTGATATATGTGAGCAAAAATTCAGCCAAAAGCAGCATCTATCCAGTCACCAAAGGACTTACACTGGAGAAAAACCTTTTGAATGTGATATATGTGAGCAAAAATTCAGCGAAAAGCAGAGTCTATCCTTTCACCATAGAACTCATACTGGAGAAAAACCTTTTGAATGTGATATATATATGAGCGAAAATTCAGCCGAAAGCAGTTTCTATCCAGTCACCAAAGGACTCACACTGGAGAAAAACTTTTCGAATGTGTTAGATGTGATAAAAGATTTAGCCGAAGATCCTACCTATCTAATCATCAAAGGACTCACACTGGTGATAAACCTTTCGAATGTGATAGATGTGGGAAAAAATTCAGCGAAAAGCAGAGTCTATCCTGTCACCATAGAACTCATACTGGAGAAAACCTTTTGAATGTGATATATGTGAGCAAAAATTCAGCCAAAAGCAGCACCTATCCAGTCACCAAAGAACTCATACTGGAGAAAAACCTTTCGAATGTGAAATATGTAAAAGATGGTTTTCTCATAGTTCCGCTTTGTCTCGTCATCAGAGAACTCATACTGGAGAAAAACCTTTCGAATGTGATAGGTGTGAGAAAAAATTCAACCGAAGATCCCACCTATCTAATCATCAAAGAACTCACACTGTGGCAAAACCCTTTTTGTATGTCAGTGTGTAAGGGTTTTGTATGTTGAGGAAACTTTCCTAATAAAACTATCAAAGAATTCAGTTTAGAGCAAACTTTTTTTTGTATGTATACAATTTTGTTTCATGTGGAAAATTTTGTCAAAAATATATCTGAAAACACTGTTTTAAATGCCAGCAATGCATAATTATCAGTTTTTCAACATGTTTCTTATTACATTTGTAAAAGATTTGTTTTTTTTAACAGTTTTATCAAATATAGTGCTTTATCATAGTATAGGAAAAATTACACAAGAAGTCTACCATTCGTGTGAAATTTCACGTTAGAGCACAAAATAACTAGAGTTGAATTTCACAGCATACTTAAGACAAGATGACGCCTACAAACTATTTTCTCTAAATTATCTTGTTTTCCATAATTTTTTCTTTGATTTCACTTCTGATCAAACAATTCGTGGTAACGAATCCAATTCAAAAGGTTATATGTGAATTTTTGCTCACATATATCACATTCCAAAGGTTTTTCTCCTAGTGAGTCCTTTGCTGATTAGATAGGTTAGATCTTCTGCTGAATTGTATGTCACATCAGTAATTCAATCTTTAAAAAAGGAGATTAACGACAAATCACACCATCAGATTCAGCGTTTGCAGCTGTTATCTACCAAAATGTGGAATTTTTATATTTTTTGATTTTCGACAGATCACGGATGCGTGTTTATTTGTTTTTGTTTTTTATCTCCTTGGAATCTATACCTAATCCCTGTTTTAAAAGAATTTGTGATTTTAACCAAGATTATATTTGACACATTTGAAGTTTGATGTGTTTTGAAAAGTTGTTTACATCTGTCTTTTCCATGCGGCTTGCAGAATAAAAGTCCATAAATTTGATGAAACTTATCAAATATGTCAAATGATATATATATATATATATATATATATATATATATATATATATATATATATATATATATATATATATATATATATATATATATATATATATATATATATATATATATATATATATATATAGACTAGCTGTTGGGGTGGCGCTTCGCGCCACCCAAACACCTAGTTGGTGGGGGCACTTCGTGCCCCCCCAAGCCCCCCCTGCGCGCGTAGGTAGTTACGCGCCATATTAGTTACACGCCATTGTAGTTGTGTCCCTGTGTCCCACCTGTGAATATATATATATATATATATATATATATATATATATATATATATATATATATATATATATATATATATATATATATATATATATATATATATATATATATATATATATATATATATATATATATATATATATATATATATATATATATATATATACATATATATATATATCTATCTATATATATAAAAATAAGTTGTCTGTCTGTGTGTCTGTCTGTGGATCAGGTGACGTCATGTTTCTGTGTCGGCTGACGTCATGAAGTTAGTTGTCGTCATTTTTGCTATGACGGTGACGTCATTAAAGATATTTAAGACATATATGTTCACGTAGAAATCTATTAATGTTTAAGTTTAAAATGACTGATGAACTTACAATGGCAAAAGCCGATGAAGATGCTCAAAGAGTCTATGCCAAAAAACTTGCTGCTGATAGAGAAAGTCAGAAAAGAAAGCGTGCCGAGGAATCAAAAGAACAGCAAGGAAACAGGCTTGAGGCTAAAGAACGCAAAACCGCGCAGTTAGATGAAGATCCACCTGGACAGCGAGAGTCAAAACATATCAAAACTGAAAATGATAGCGATGATGATTGGGTTTGGGATTTTGACTCGGATAAGGTCATCAATGCCTACCAGATTTTAGTTAAAAAAACAAAGGTTCGGCGATATGTATTTCATAGTGAAGCTGAAAAATAAAGAAGAAAAAGAAAACTGAAAAAAGAAAAAATGTAAAAAACTAAAAAATACTAAAAAGAAAAAACACTCAAAGAGAAATTACAGACCGGGACACAAATGACGACCGGGACAGAGGGAATATAAATAACGACCGGGACACTCAAAGAGAAATTACAGACTGGGATACCGGGACACAAATGACGACCGGGACACAGGGAATATAAATGACGACCAGGACACAGGTATTTAAGAATATCGTTCAAAGACAAATTTTTAATTGTAAGAAGACCGTTGAAAGAGAAATTTCTAATTGTAAAATGACTGAAGAACCTACAATGGCAACGGTACCACCATCGAAGTAGATAACCAGTGGGTTGTTCCATATTCCCCATTAGTGCGAAACGTCAACTCCAAGTCAAATTCGTGCATTGTTTGGCATCATTTTAACAACTTGCTCTCCATCAGCTCCTACAGAGTTATGGGAAAAATATATGTCAAAAATGTCCGAAGATATACTCCATCGAAAACAGTTAGAGACGTCAGATATGACTTTTGATTTTACATCAGAAATTTATAACTACACTTTAGTTATTATAGAAGATTTGTGCGTACGTATGGCAAACAAACCTCTTCAGGATTTGGGAATGCCTTCACCTAACCGTATCGCTGCTGTTTCGACATGTGTAGAATTGGATCGTGAAAAAAGTTACAGTACGAATGATCTATTGTTGTATGTACAAAATAACATTTCCAAGTTAACGTCGGAACAAAAAGACATTTATGATACGATAGACTCGATTTCAGGACGTATACAACTACCTGCTGATTTCTGTAATTTAGTGACGTCCAAAAATGGAGTCTATCGAAAACGGGCATGAGCTCTTCACGGCATGTTAGAAAACAGGTTTCTTGCGGCCGTGCCAATTTGATTAAAAAAGACACAAATATCGAATCCGGGCACGTCTTAGACCTGACATCACCAAACCTGTTTCGCTTCATAAGCTAATAAGAAGGTGATGGGATAATCAGAAAAAAACGTCACAAGACTTGTTTTAACTTTGGTCTCTTGTTTTAGCTTTTGGCATGGATATAAAGGCGTATCTATCAAATATACGGGTAGTAGGTACTTCGAATAGAAGATGGCGTATGAGAGATGAATCTCTGATGTTTAAGTGGTATTTTGAAGTCTAATATTAATGTGTCAAACCTTTAACAGGTCTTGATAAACAGTTGCAGGTACTGGAGATTACCCCATATATCGGGTTTTAATATGTCCTTCGCAGTGGAAATCAATGGACGGTAGATCTAATATATGAAAATTCAGATGGGGGATATTTTTCACTTACTGTCCTTTTTATCAATAAAATACCAAAACAGGTTATGACTCCATAAAATTACTTGCAAAAGGCTTAATCTAGAGGGTGGGTTAAACTGTAGTTCCTATTTGGAAATTTGAATAAACTATTAATTGGAGAATTTGATTATAGCCTTGGGATTTCGGAAGGAGTTTAGAAATGTATTTTCAAGAAGTTGTAAATTATCAATCTTTATGATAATTAAATTTAAAAAGTTACAATTTTTGTCTATTAAAAGTAAGAAATAATATTAAAACTTTAAGAGAACAGATATTATTCCGCATGTATGCCGCCTCCTTTTCAATACATCTCTCTTCACGCTCAAGTTTTAAGCACTTTAAATAAAGTCTCTCTTTAAGAATTTTGAATGAAGGTCTAACTTTAGTTTAAAGAGTGGGGTATCGAGAAGGAGGCAGCCCACACTTTAGCGTTTCTCCTCACTTTCAGTTCAAAAAATAGTTTTTCTTAAAATTTAACTTCTGATTTTTTTCGAATAATGTTCCGATAAATACCTCCTCATTCATGGTAATTACCCTAAGGAAGTTCCCCCACATAAAATTCTTCCCCCATGAACTTGCCATTGTAAAAGTGTGTCATTGATACAAATGCCCCCCCCCCAAAAAAAAAGTTCACTATTCCGGATGAAAATTCTTTTTAGCTTATTCTTCATATTCTTTCTAAAAAAGACACTAATTTTTACTTTATTTCTGATCGTTTATTAATTCATTCCGAAAATTACTTCTATGTTGAAAACTTTTCCAAAATCCCTCCCCTCCATCGAGAAGTTTCTCGTAGATAATTCTAATTGATAGTTCCTCATTGATTATTTATCATGAGGTGAATGAGCAAATTTGTATTTGAATTCCGCCAAATTTACCCCGTGTAAGATTTTTGATGAAAAGTCTACCCCCCCCCCGAAAACTTCCCTTCCAATGGAAAATTCCCTGTAGAAAATAGCTCTCTTCCTAAGAATATACCACACTTTCAAAGAATCTGTCACAGTCTTTTCTCTCCGACAAATACACCCCCCCCCCAAAAAAAAGTGCAAAATCCGCCTTATTGAAAATAATTACCGGCGAATCTCCCCCTAGAAAATACTCCTTCCCGTAGCAAGTTGGTCTCCAATCCCTTTCGACTTATAATAAAGGACTAGAACACTGGTGGATCCAGGGGGCGGGACCCTTAACCCCCGAGATTTCTCGAGTGCCCCCTTTTCTCTGTTTGTTTCTTTTTTCACTTTTTCTCTTAATAAATTTGTCAATATCGTCAATTATTTGCACCTTTGCGACATTCAGCTTTCCCTAAGATTTTGCTCCTTGGCGTCCCTGTCACATTGACCCCCCCCCCCATGATTTTGCTCTATAATTACATGATTACATGTTTACATTAGACTCGCAGAAGCACAAGGAAGAATCAGCTTTCTCAATTCTATTTTAACAAGAGCTAAGAGCTCATATGGCACTTGTGACGAAGTTGGAAGAGCCAAGAGCCCATATAGTATGAGCTCTAGCAAAATTCTAAGAATCAATAGATTGATTTTAAAAAAAAAAATCAGAGGCTTACTGCCGGTCGGGATTTAAAACAAGAGCTCTGAGACACGAGGTCCTTCTAAATTTTCCACACATCAATTATTAAAATGAAATTTGCATATTGATTCCTTTTTTGGCTAAATGGCTTTCTCTTAGTTTTGATCAGACGATTTTGAGAGATTACATAAAAAGACAACTATAAATTTTAATTTTTAAAGAATGTTTTTATTAGTAAAAAATATACGTAACTTATGAATTAACTTACGTAACAAACTTTTATATTCTTAAATTTTTATTATGTATATGAGGGGGTTTGTACCCTCGTTAATACCTCGCTTTTTACACTAAATCGTAAGTTTTGTCCCAATTCTTTAAGAAAGACCCCTGAATCAGAAAGGCCGTAGAATAAATAGTTAAAATTACTAAAAACACTATAGCATAAAGAGCGAGGTATTTATCTCCTACTAAATACCTCGCTCTTTATGCTAAAGCATTTTTAGAACCCCTCATATGCTTAATGATCTCTGTTCGTTTTAAGTTAAAAAAGACAAGATCTGGTTGAATTGTGTATATTATATTTCCGCTATTGTAAGTTTCTGTTTCATTTACTCCGGCCTTATAGGAAAAAGAAAATAATTCGATATTTCGGGGCTTCTGACAGTATTACTCCTTTGCGGAAGTTAGGCTCAAAATTGGAAAAGGATTATATTTTTTCTCTGGGCTCCTTTAACCTCTTAGTTCGTTTATTTTCCCGTTAGTTTTCACCTGTTTTTGCTTTATAGTTTTGTTATCTTTTAGCAGTTCTTTCGTTAGTTGAGTTATGGTTGTGGTATATATGTTTTATCGCTCGTATAGTTGTGTTATTTTCGAATTATACTCCATAATAGAGAGGCTCCGAACACCCAGCATTGTATATTAAGCTCTGAATTTGACGTTTTTTTCTAACGTGGCCAGATTCATCCTGCGCCCTGCGCCATTTTCATTGAATTTTTCTTCCCCCATGACATATTTCTCCAAGGAAAGATCCTCCCACATAGCCCCCTCCCCTCAACCCTACCCCTAAAACCAAAAAATCCCCCTGAAAACGTCTGTACACTTCCCAATAACCATTATTATATGTAAACACTGGTCGAATTTTGTAACTTGCAGCCCCTCCCCCAGGGACTGTGGGGGAGTAAGTCATCCCCAAAGACATAGTTATTATGGTTTTTGACTATGCTGAACAAATTGGCCATCTCAAAATTTTGATCCGTTGACTTTGGGAAAAAATGAGCGTGGGAGGGGGCCTAGATGCCCTCCAATTTTTTTGGTCACTTAAAAAGGGCACTAGAACTTTTCATTTCCATTAGAAAAGAGCCCTATTGCGACATTCTAGGACCACTTGGTCGATACGATGACCCCTGGGGAAAAAAACAAATAAACACGCACCCGTGATTTGTCTTCTGGCAAAAAATACAAAATTCCACATTTTTGTAGATAGGAACTTGAAACTTCTACATTAGGGTTCTCTGATACGCTGAATCTTATGGTGTCATTTTCCCACGACTTTTAGGGGGCGTTTCCCCCTATTTTCCTAAATAAGGCAAATTTTCTCAGGCTCGTAGCTTATGATGGGTAAGACTAAACTTGATGAAACTTATATATTTAAAATCAGCATTAAAATGCAATTCTTTTGATGTAGCTATTGATATCGAAATTCAATTTTTTAGAGTCTTGGTTACTATTGAGCCGGATCGCTCCTTACTACAGTTCGTTACCACGAACTGTTTGACTTGGTAGATCCAAGTGCCATAAAAACGAAGCAATCTTCTCTGCCCTGTAAAAAGGTTTTTAATCTACTATTTGGGTAGATTTTTGATGCAGAGATAAGGTCGTCTTTATTTTCGAAAAAGTTAGGCGGTGATGGTCTAACAGAATTTTTAAACTCATCAAACAATTTTGCACACAAAAACTTACATGCAAGTTCAGTCTATTTCATTGCAAATTCTGATTTATGTTCAATTGAAAACAGTTATGTGCTGATGACCTTACCAGATTTCAATTACTGCTCAAAATCCATTCTGAGGAAAACTTCATTAACGATTTTGACCCTTTGTGTATTCCCTCGAAATGCCCTAGATTCAGGCGGCTTAAAACGCCGACAGTTTCAGATGCCGACAGTTTAAACTGGTCACATGGGATATTAACATCATCCTATTTTACAATTCCGACAGCCGAAACTGTCCACAGGTGAGGCCAAAATAATCCTGTAACAGCGGACTATGCGATTATAAGTGATAGGCTTAACCAAGGAAAAAGTTTGAAAAATAATTGTTTTCTGTGATTCTTAATCAGTTTAGAATTGTTTGCGTTCAAGTAAAGAAGCAATGTCGTATAAAATTGTGCCAACACAGAAAACACAGAGATTACAAATTCACCAGTTACTCCCGTCACCCACCCGGCACCTATTTTGTCAGTTTTTACCCTGTCTAAGATGAAATGGCACCCTCCCAGCACCGACACCCGGTGTACAAGGGTTAGGGGAGTGAGCAGCCCCTCGTCTCACCAAGTAATTACCCCCTCCCCCCAGAAAATGCCCCTAGCAGAAAATAAGGGTTTTCAAATTCGAGAAATCTGTTTGAGTTTTTTTGTAGGAATTTTGGTACCCGTGCATTATAGACCACTCACTCAAGTTTACGCTATATAAAAATCGAGCAAACATACTGGTTCTTAGTTCATTTCTTTTAGCTTTACGTGAGACAAGACAAAGATAAGTGATAGAATAGATAGGAAATATATATAATTTGGGCTATACATTTGCAAATAAGGAGGTTGGGGTAAAGTATTTGGACAGTTCGAAGACAGAAAACAACTCTTACTTCATAATATGCAAAATAATTGTACCAAACCCATTTTGCACGCAGATCCGCTATACTTTAACCCCTCCACCGAAAGTGCAAATATATAGCCCAAATTTGTTTCTTAAGTAACGAAAAAGACTAACGAAGAAACCATTTGTTGTTGAGTTTTACACATCGTTAACGGTGCTTGTGCCTTATACGCCACTCACTCAAGTTTACGGTTTAAAAGTTTTATAGTTTGAGAAATTTACGAGAAATTATACTTTCAAAAATTACAAGTTTTACACAGCGTAAACTTGAGTGAGTGGTAATATAAGAAACAAGTACATAAATGCCTCCCCCTTGGGAAATAAAAGAATAAGTCAAATAAAATTTCAAATTTCGAAAACCTTATTTTCCCGGGGGGGGATACTTACCTAGGGTATATTCCGGGAGGGGATATTTTCCACCGGTGAGAGAGAATTTTCTAAGAGAGGATATTTTCTATTCTAAATAAAAAAGAGAGGATATTTATCTGAACGCCCATGTAGATTTAGACTAATTGGGAATTGAAATATAATTTTCTCAGGCTTCTGGAATCCCCTAAACCAGCACAGTGAGGGATATCACCCCTCCTTCCTAATAGCTGATGAGCAATAATACAAATTTTCAATTTATTTATTTATGTTTGACTCTTTCTCTCAACTCTGCTTTTTAAAACAGTAAAAAACTTTAGCGTAAAGAGCGGGGCGTTGATGAGGAACCAGCCCTTTTCATATACGAAGTAATTTCTGTTCGTTTTAAGTTTTAATGTCGCTCCTTACTTTCAGCTAAAAAACTTGTTTTTGTTTTTATATTTATTTTCTGAACGTTTTTGAACCAATGTATGTTTTGATTCTGGCTCTTCGCAGAGGAGTAATTAACACGAAATTTGCAAGTTTATTTTTTTTTTTTTGGCTAAATGGCTTTCTCATAGTTTTGATTGAATCATTCTGATAAAAAAAGGAACAGGGGGAGGGAGCCTAGTTGCCCTGCGATTTTTTGGTTACTTCAAAAGGCAACTAAAACTTTAAATTTTTTATGAATGTTTTTATTAGTAAAAGATAAACGTAACTGATAAATTAGCTTACGTAACAAACTTTTGTAATCTCATGTTTTTATTACATATATGAGGGGTTCACCCCCTCGTCATTACCTCGCTCTTTACACCAAAGATCAAATTTTATCCCAATTCATTAAGAATGACCCCTAAATCACAAAAGTCTTAGAATAAATAGTTGAAATCACTTAAAATACCTTAGCGTAAAGAGCGAGGTATTAGGAGGAGGTGAACCCCTCATATGCGTGGTAATTTCTGTTCATTTTAATGCTACTCCTTACTTCCAGTTGAAAAAACTTTTCATATTTATTTTTTCACTGTTTTTTTTTAATAATGCTAGAAAATCCTGCACTCCCTTCATGGACATTTTCTTCCCCCATGACGAATTCCTCGATGGAAAGTTCCCCCAACATATCTCCCTGTTGTCAACCCTCCCCCAACCAAAAATCCCCCTAAAAACGTCTGTACACTTCCCAATAACCATTACTGTGGGGAAATGTGGGAGAGTAAGCCGTCCCCAACGACATAGTTATAAGATTTTTTGACTACGCTAAATAAAATGGCTTTCTCATAATTTTGATCTGTTGACTTTTGGAAAATAATTAGCGTGGGAGGGGGCCTAGGTGCCCTCCAATTTTTTTCGTCACTTAAAAAGGGCACTAGCACTTTTAATTTTCGTTAGAATGAGCCCTCTCTCAACATTCTAGGACAGCTGGGTCGATACAATCACCCCTGGGAAAAAACAAACAAACAAATAAACACTCATCTGTGATCTGCCTTCTGACCAAAAATACAAAATTCCACATTTTTGTAGATAGGAGCTTGAAACTTCTACAATAGGGTTCTCTTAAACGCTGAATCTGATGGTGTGATTTTCGTTAAGATTCTATGACCTCTAAGGGGTGTTTCCCCCTATTTTTCAAAATCAGGCATATTTTCTACGGCTTGTATCTTTTGATGGGTAAGCCTAAACTTGATGAAACTTATATATTTAAAATCAGCATTTAAATGTGCTTCTTTTGATGTAGCTATTGGTATCAAAATTCCATTATTAAGAGTTTTTGTTACTATTGAGCCGGGTCGCTCCTTATTACAGTTCATTACCACGAACTGTTTGATTGGAGAAGCGCATCCACTTTTTAGCTTTCAAAAATCCCCCTCCAACGAGACAAAAATTTGTAAAGTGGGCTTGCTTACAGGTAACATTACCTATAGACCGAAGTGTATTAGTCCTTGATTCCTAGGGGCTGCGGGGTGAGGTCGGTATTCTATATTTATTGAACAAACTGATAAAACCAAAAAAAGGTTTTCGTTCCATATGTAGCTACCTGTCAGCAAGCCAACTTTACGCATTTTTAGTAGTTACGCATTCCTCCTCCCCCATGGAGGAGGAGGGTCAAACAGAAATGGTTGCACTACTAGAACTAGCATTTTTAAGCACAAAAGTATATAGTACTATACTAAGTACTATAGTATTATATATATATATATATATCTTCTTTTCAAAATTTTTAGTTTAAAAGATGTAATTTTTCAAAAAAATGCATCTGCCACCTCTCCCCTCCCAATTGATGCTCCAGTGGAGTCTTCCCTCTCTCCTTAGAGGATTCTTGAAAACACATTCTAAAATTGTGGAAATGTCGCAAAAAATCGTCGCAAAAAAGTTATCCTAATGTAAGGCTTATAACTTTTCGAAGCACTTAATCATAAAAAAAGAGTTTTTATAAAAGTATTTGTGCTTGCTCGACGGTTTGAAATTCCAAAACTTTTAAACGAAAATTCTTTACAAATATTTAGTTAAAGCCTAAACTCGGTTTCCAGATTTTCATGCATATTCAATAGATGGCGAACCCTTAATTTTGCAACAGTACAATTTTTAAATAATTTTTAAATTCAAGGACTAGATTGTATTAGATACCTGCTATGGAAGGTATTTCGTGGGGGGAATGTAACCAAACTCATAAATAACGCAAAACAAGCATTTAACTTATGTCGGAAATTTTGGCTCTTTCTAAATGGAAAATTCCCTCATCCCAAGAAAAATCCCTCCATGGAAAATTCATCAAATGTAGAATACCCCTCGCCAACGCCCAACAAAAATTCTCCCCAGGTAATTTCTTGCAGACGAATGGCTGAAAATTCTTCTTAGGACACTTTCATCAGAAAAACACTTCAGATTCTTGCACAATTCGTGCCATAAAACCTCCCCCCTCCGCAGGAAAATTTTACCAGAAATCCCCCAACCTAGTGGAAAACTCCACCACCTGAAAACTTATCCACGGAGAATTCCTTCTGTGGTAAATCCCCCCCACACAAAAAGATCCTTTGGGCTATTCTTACCAGGTAAAAATTTCACCCGGACAATTTCTCATGACATCTCCATATGTAAAATTCGCCGGCAGAGAGGAAGTAAGACAGCCAAAAAGAATTTGGTATAGGAATTCAGGCAAATTCCCCCGGTATAAAATTCCCCCTGGAAGGTTCAGCCCCAGAAAATTCCCTCCCATTGAAAAATTCTCCCTGTGAAAAAACTACATTAGAAAATGCACCCCCCCCCCTTAAAAAATTATACTTCCCAATGACAAATACTATGCTTAAACAATAGGCAAATTTCATAACTTAGAAACCTTCCCCGAGAAATTTCGGGGATCATGTTCGCACCAAAGGCGTAGCTGCATTTCAACTATGCTCAACAAAATGGCTATCAAAAATTGACAAAAATTTGATTGGACAATTTTAGGGAAAATGGGCTTATAAGGGGGCTAAGTTACCCTCCGGTATTTTTGCTACTTAAGAAGGGCACTGCAATTTTTAATTTCTGTTTAAGTGAGCCCTTTTATGATATTCTATGACCGCTGGCTCGAAACAATCACTCTTGGGAAGAAACCATTATACAAATAGTAACACTAGCTTCTTACTCTCTACTCTGAAGTTTGGTTTTTGTCTAAATTTTGTAAGAAAATTTGTAATAGAAAAAAAATTTCAAAGTACTAAAAAACTTTTGCTTAATGAGCAAGGTGATAAGAAGGACTCTGTACATGAAAGGGGCTGTTCCCTTCTCAACATCTCAATTACGCTTAAGTTTGAATCTTTCTCTCAATTCTACTTTATTAAACAGTAAAAACTTTAGCGATTGTAAAACTTACTTTAGCGATTGTAAAAACTTAGCCCCTGTAAAAGTGTGTCATTGATACAAATACCCCCCCCCCCCTCAAAAAAAGTTCACTATTCCGGATGAAAAATTCTTTTTAGCTTATTCTTCATATTATTACTAAAAAAAGATACTAATTTTTACTTTATTTCTGATCGTTTATTAATTCATTCCGAAAATTACTTCTATGTTGAAAACTTTTCCAAGATCCCTCCCCTCCATCGAGAAGTTTCTCGTAGATAATTCTAATAGACAGTTCTTCATGGATTATTTATCATGAGTTGAATGAGCAAATTTGTATTTGAATTCAGCCAAATTTTCCCCGTGTAAAATTTCTGATCAAAAGTCTACCCCCCCCCCAAAAAAAAAACTTCCCTTCCAAATGGAAAATCATCCCTGTTGAAAATATCTCTTTTCCTAAGAATATACCACACATTCAAAGAATCTGTCACAGTCTTTCCTCTCCCACAAATACACCCCCCCCCCAAAAAAAAAAACGTGCAAAATACGCCTTGTTGAAAATAATCACCGGTGAATCGTTCGGAGGGCGCGAAGTGCCCCCACCAGCTAGGTGTTGGGGGTACCGGGACACAGGGAACATAAATGACGACCAGGACACTCAAAGAAATTACAGACCGGGACACCGGAACACAAATGACGACCGGGACACCGGGAGGATCAGGCCCTATGAACGGCCCTAGAAATTTCTGGTTGGTGGTGGGACCTTTGATTGATTGTGATAAAATTACGTAAAAAAGCCAAAAAAAAAAAACCAAAAAAACGCACGGATGGCTTGTAACCAGCCATCCGTCTCATTTAAAATATATACATATATATATATATATATATATATATATATATATATATATATATATATATATATATATATATATATATATATATATATATATATATATATATATATATATATATATATATATATATATATATATATATATATATATATATCTTTACATAGAAGGCTGGGAGTTCGGATTGGGTTCTTGGATGATGAATGACGGGAAACTCCCTTTAACAGGGAAATTGAAAAATTCTGAGCCTACAATGTAAATTTTATGCTTTTAACCATTCCCTTCCTAATACATTGAACTGTGTGCACCTATGAGGTAAACACTATCAGGTAAAAAAAAAAAAAAAAGCTGTTGCTACTTGCTCATATCATATACATTTATGCTGGTGTGGACAAGAGAGTTACGAAAGATACATTACTTAACGAAGCATATCTTACAAATCTCTTACCCCCCGCTCTTGGCTTCGGAAAGGCCCTCTTTTAATTAAAAAAAAATTGAAATGAATGAATAATGGAATAACTTCGAAAAATGTTAAACACAAGAGGACAGGAGAACCATTGCGCCGAAACTAGTAATTAGTAACAATGAAGTTGACCGCTCCATTTACATTTTAACATAATTATTGAAACTGTTTCCCAGACACAGAGCATACAGCATTCCTGCAATTGGGGTTGTTCCAAGACAGGGTGATTCTTATTTGGGCGTTTGGGGGTGTTGAAATCTCTAGGGTAAACTATTGGAAACAGAAAGTTTTATGTCTTGTCACCGGGTTGTAATTACGACTTGTAAACGTTTGGAAAAAAAGAAAGAGACTTGTTCTAAAATAGAGCTCAGAAAAGCAACATTTATAAGACTTATATTTTTTAATTTGTATACTGTTCGGAGTCTGGAATATTGCATTACTAAAAGTTCTTGTAAGTGTCTGTTAGTTACATAAAACAATTAGGCCAACTTCTGAGCACTTGTGTTTTCAGTTAATGGGAGGAGGGAGGTGTAGCCCAAAAAGCATTTTTGAGCTGATGATTTGTTAAGTTTCTTCTAATGCATCAAAATAAGGTAGAAATGGAGATAAATTCTAGTTAATTGACCTCTTGCTATCACGAAAACGGTTTAGGTTAGGAAAATGAAACTTTCAGGGATGGGTCTACAGGCTAAACTATATAATGGGAAGATATTTCAAAGTACCCACCTTGGTAAAATCTTAGTTAATTGACTTCTTGCTATCTCAGAAAGGGTTTAGGTTAGGAAAATGAAACTTTCAGGGATAAATCTACAGCGTAAAGTATGTCCCGGGAAGGTATTTTGAAGCAACTACCTCCACTCCTTCTCCCTCTAGAGGGGTTTGACCTTTAATAACCTTTAAAAATATGTGGGTCACAAAAGTGAAACCTTGCAAAATAGGTATTCTGCTTAATTGAAGTACAACAAAATTGTTTTCAGCTTCATAACTTTGCTCAATTCCATTTTACAAGGCTTTAAAGGTATGCAAATATATTTCCTAAATTTTGAAAAAAACAACAACATTGATTTGGCTCAAAATTCTATTTAAATAACAGGAATTGCATTTTCAGAACTAAAGGCAGAGAAAACCCAGCTAATAACTGAATATTAATGTAAAATGTTGTAATTTCAAAATTTCAATAGGTATAGACCTGTCATGTAGGCAAATTTCAGGGCCCTCTAGAGGGAAAAGAAGTGGAGGTGGGTACTTTAAAATACCTTCCAGGGACATACTTTAGCCTGTAGACCTATCCATGATAGTTTCATTTTCCTAATCTAAACCCTTTCTAAGATAGCAAGAAGTCAATTAACTACAATTTTACCGAGGTAGGTACTTCAAAATACCTTCCCAGGACATACTTTAGCCTCTAGACGCATCCCTGAAAGTTTCATTTTCCTAACCTAAACCCTTTCCAACATAACAAGAAGTCAATTAACTATAATTCTACCGTAAATGTTATTGTATTCTTATTTATTCACATTTATTCTAAATAAAAGGAGAGAAAAGATTAATTCCTCCCCTTATACCCCTTTCCTATATTTATCTGAACGCCCATGTAGATTTAGACTAATTGGGAATTGAAATGTAATTTTCTCAGGCTTCTGGAATCCCCCAAACCAACACAGTGAGGGATATCACCCTCCTTCCTAATAGCTGATGAGCAATAATACAAATTTTCAATTTGTTTATTTACGTTTGACTCTTTCTCTCAACTCTGCTTTTTAAAACAGTACAAAACTTTAGCGCAAAGAGCGGGGCGTTGATGAGGAACCGGCCTTTTTCATATACGAAGTAATTTCTGTTCGTTTTAAGTTTTAATGTCGCTCCTTACTTTCAGCTAAAAAACTTGTTTTTGTTTTTTTATTCAATTAAATAAAAAAACTGATTTTTTTAGCTGAAAGTAAGGAGCGACATTAAAACTTAAAACGAACAGAAATTACTCCGTATATGAAATGGGTGTTCCCCTCCGCAATCCCCCGCTCTTTACGCTAAAGCTTTTAATTGTTTTAAAAAGTAGAATTGTGGCAAAGAGTCAAACTTTAGTGTAAAGAGCGAGGAATTGCGGAGGGGACAACCCATTTCATATACGGAGTAATTTCTGTTCGTTTTAAATTTTAATGACGCTCCTTACTTTCAGCTAAAAAAATCAGTTTTTATTTAATTTCTGAACGTTTTTGAATTAATGCATGTTTGGTTTTGGCTCTCCGCACATAAGTTATTAAAATGAAATTTATATATTAATTCTTTTTATGGCTAAATGGCTTTCTCTTAGTTTTGATCAGACCATTTTGAGAAATAAGGGGTGAAAAAGGAGGCCTAGTTGCCCTCCAATTTTTCAGTTACTTAAAAAGGCTACTAGAACATTTAACTTTTAACAAACGTTTTTATTAATAAAAAATATACGTAACTTAAGAATTAACTTACGTAACAAACTTTCATAACCTTATATTTTTATTATTTATACGAGGGGTTTTGTACCCACGTTAATGCCCCGCTCTTTACACTAAATCTTAACTTTTCTCCCAATTCTTTAAGAATGACCCCTGAATCAGAAAGGCCGTAGAATAAATAGTTGAAACTACTAAAAATACTTTAGCATAAAGAGCAAGGTATTTATCTCCTCCTAAATACCTCGCTCTTTATGCTAAAGTATTTTTAGAACCCGTCATATGCGTAATAATCTCTGTTCGTTAAGTTTCAATGCTACTTCTTCCTTTCAGTTGAAAAAACGTTTTCAGGTTTATTTTTCATTGTTTTCTTATAGTATTGCTAAAGAATCCTGCGTCCTTGTTATTGAATTTTTCTTTCTCTATGACATGATTCCTCCAAGGAAAGATCCTCCAACATAGCCCCTTCTCCTCAGCCCCACCCCCAAACAAAATAAAATCCCCCTGAAAACGTCTGTACACTTCCCAGTAACCATTACCATATGTAATTAAATTAAAAAAAACTAATTTTTTAGCTGAAAGTAAGGAGCGACATTAAAACTTAAAACGAACATAAATTACTCCGTATATGAAATAGGTTGTCCCCTCCACAATCCCACGCTCTTTACGCTAAAGCATTTAATTGTTTTAAAAAGTAGAATTGTGGCAAAAAGTCAAACTTTAGCGTAAAGAGCGAGGGATTGTGGAGGGGACAACCCATTTCATATACGGAGTAATTTATGTTCGTTTTAAGTTTTAATATCGCTCCTTACTTTCAGCTAAAAAATTAGTTTTTTTTATTTAATTTCTGAACGTTTTTGAATTAATGCATGTTTGGTTTTGGCTCTCCGCACATAAATTATTAAAATGAAATTTGCATATTAATTCCTTTTTTGGCTAAATGACTTTCTCTTAGTTTTGATCAGATGATTTTGAGAAATAAGGGGTGAGGAAGGAGGCCTAGTTGCCCTGTAATTTTTCGGTTACTTAAAAAGGCAACTAGAACTTTTAATTTTAACGAACGTTTTTATTAGTAAAAAATATGCGTAACTTAAGAATTAACTTACGTAACAAACTTTCATAACCTTATATTTTTATTATGTATACGAGGGGGTTTGTACCCTTGTTAATACCTCGCTCTTTACACTAAATCGTAAGTTTTGTCCCAATTCTTTAAGAATGACCCCTGATTCAGAAAGGCCTAGATGGCCTAGGAGGCCTAGATGGCCTCCAATTTTTTTGGTCACTTAAAAAGGGCACTAGAACTTTTCATTTCCGTTAGAAAGAGACCTCTTGCGACATTCTAGGACCACTTGGTCGATACGATGACCCCTGGGGAAAAGAAAGGACAAAAAAACAAACAAACAAATAAACACGCACCCGTGATTTGTCTTCTGGAAAAAAGTATAAAATTCCACATTTTTGTAGATAGGAGCTTGAAACTTCTAAAGTAGGGTTCTCTGATACACAGAATCTGATGGTGTCATTTTCGTTAAGATCCTATGACTTTCCTATTTTCCTAAATAAGTCAAATTTTCTCAGGCTCGTAACTTTTTATGGGTAAAACTAAACTTGATGAAACTTAAATATTTGAAATCAGCATTAAAATGCGATTGTTTTGATGTAGCTATTGATATCAAAATTCAATTTTTTAGAGTTTTGGTTACTATTGAGCCGGGTCGCTCCTTACTACAGTTTGTTACCACGAACTGTTTGATTTCTGAACGTTTTTGAAACAATGTATGTTTTGATTTTGGCTCTCCGCAGAGGAATAATTAACATGAATTTTGCAAGTTTATTTTTTTGGGCTAAATGGCTTTCTCATAGTTTTGATACTTTTCATAGTAGTTGCCCTGCGATTTTTTGGTTACTTAAAAAGGCAACTAAAACTTTAAATTTTTTACTAATGTTTTTGGTAATGGGGGAAGTGTAAAGACGTTTTGAGGGAGATTTTTGGTTGGGGGAGGGGTTGACAAGAGGGAGATATGTTGGGGGAACTTTCCATCGAGGAATTTGTCATGGGGGAAGAAAATTTCCATGAAGGGAGTGCAGGATTTTCTAGCATTATCAAAAAAAAAACAATGAAAAAATAAATATGAAAAGTTTTTTCAACTGCAAGTAAGGAGTAGCATTAAAACGAACAGAAATTACTACGCATATGAGGGGCTCACCTCCTCCTAATACCTCGCTCATTACGCTAAAGTATTTTTAGTGATTTCAACTATTTATTCTACGGCTTTTGTGATTTAGGGGTCATTCTTAATTAATTGGGGCTTATCATTCTGATTCCAAATATATAAGTTTCATTAAGTTTCACTGAGAAAATTTGGCTGCTTTTCAAAAATATGGGTAAACACCTCTTAGAAGTTACAGAATTTTAATGAAAATCTTATCATCAGATTTAGCGTATCAAAGAGCCTTTGGTTGAGTTTTCAAGCTCATATCTGCAAAAATGTGGAATTGTATTTTTTTTTTGCCAGAAGAAAGATCACGGATGCGTGTTTATTTGGTGTTGTTTATTCCCCAGGGATAATTGTATCGACCCAGTGACCATATAACGTTGGGAGAGTGTATATTCTAACGGAAATGTAAAGTTATAGTACCTTTTTTAATTAAAAACAATTGGAGGGCAACTAGGCCCCCTCCCGTGCCTTTTCCCCCAAGATTGTTCGATCAAAATTTTCAGAGCTTTTTAGTTCAGCATAGTTAAAAGGCTCAATGACTGTGTCTTTTGAGATAAAATGGCCCCCTATAGTCCATGGGGAAATGTTTTTAAGTTATAAAATTAGCCGATTGTTAACGTATAGTATCTGTTACTGGGAAGAATGTATACATTTTTCAGGTTGGGAGGAGAGGAGGAATTTCCTTCTGGGAGGTTTTATCACAGGGAGAAATTTCCATGGAGAGGGAAGTTTTCAGGGTTGAACTTTTCTGAGGAAATTTACTCTGGGTGAATTTGCAAGTATTCAAGTATTCAATTTGCAAGTATCTGAAAAATAGTATGTGCGTAGTTTGGCATATTTGTGTATGGTCAACAAAAATTACTAACAATAAGAGTTGGGCTAATGTCCCTTTCTCTTTTCCAGTACTGTAAAAGTCTAAAGCCTGTTATGTCCTTCCCGTTTTATTGAGAACTAATAAATAAAAAAAACTTTTTTTTTTAAATGAAAGTAAGGAGCGACATTAAAATTTAAAACGAACAGAAATTGCTCCGCACATGAAAGGGGCTGTTCTCTTCTCAACACCCCGATCTTTACGCTATAGTTTGAATCTTTCTCTCAATTCTACTTTATTAAACAGTAAAAACTTTAGCGTAAAGAGCGGGGTGTTGAGAACGGAACAGCCTCTTTCATATACGGGATAATTTCTGTTCGTTTTAAGTCTTAATGTCGCTCCTTACTTTCAGTTAAAAAACCTAGTTCTTTTTTTATTTAATTTCTGAACATTTTTGAATTAATGTTTGATTTTGGCTCTCCGCACATAAATTATAGAAATGAAATTTTGCGTATTAATTCTTTTTTTGTGTCAATGGATGTCTCATAGTTTTTATCAGACGATTTTGATAAGAAAAAGGGGTGGGGGAGGACCCCTAGTTGCCCTCCAATTTTCAGTTTCTTTAAAAGGCAACTAGAATTTAATTTTTAGCGAACATATTTAATTAGTAAAAAGTATACGTAACTTGAGAATTAACTTACGTAACAAGCTTCTATATTCTTATATTTTTATTATGTATAGTAGGGGGTTTGTCCCCTTGTTAATATCTCGCTCTTGACACTTCAATTAAATTTTAATTTAAAATTTAGCTTAAATTTCACTCCTCAAGCTTAAATTTTGTCCTAATTCTTTAAGAATGATCCCTGAATCAGAAAGGCCGAAGAATAAATGGTTGAAACTGCTAAAAATACTTAGGCGTAAAGAGCGAAGTATTTAGGAGAAAAATTCCTCATATGCGTAATAATCTCTGTTCGTTTTAAGTTTTAATGCTGCTCTTTACTTTCAGTTGAAAAACTGTTTCATATTTATTTTTTCATTTTTTTTTATAAAAATGCTAAGAAATCCTGCGCCCCCTTCATTGAATTTCTCTTCCCCCATGACGTATTCCTCCAAGGAAAGGTCCTCCTATATAGCCCTCTCCCCTCAACCCCCCCTAAAAAAAAAAACCTGAAAACGTCCGTACACTTCACATTTAACCATTACTGTATGTACACATTGGTCAAAGTTTTCTGTTTTACAAAACATCGACGACAAATAAAAATAAAATCTCTATAATAATCAGCATAACTGGAAGAAACTATTAAAAATATTGAACATTAATTCCGGGAAGCTCAGTGATTTAAGTTTTTATTTCAGTGTAATTTTTATTTTAAATGCTGTAAATACAAAAAAAACTCTTGAAACATATTTCGTCTTCAGTAAAATACAAATGACACAACGGGCTTTTGACTTTTACGCTCAATGTTTTTGATTTATGTCTTCGATACCCGAAGTATGACTCATAAGAACCTAAAAATATGAACTTGGACCTCAAAATAATTTTTAGCGTCTTAGATACTAAACCAGTCATAAAAGATTTTGCCGGTTTCCAAACTAGTAGCTCGTAAACGACTACAATGCTCCATAAGAGTTAATTTTCCTTTAATGGACTTTCTATCATAGCGGTTTATTTGAAATTATTTTTGATTTGATGAAATTAAGGGGAAATTTACAAGCTTTCCTGGAAGTTTCTTGGGGAATATTGGTGTAATTTTCAGTAAATTCAAATACTTGAAAAAACAAAAAATTCTTATTCTTACAATTTAGCTGATTTATTAACTTGCAACTCAAAAATATTGCGAGACAATAAAACATCGGAGTAATTTTAATAAATATTTAATGCTTGTTTTATTTATGCTTTTAATGCTTATTTAATGCTTGTTGTACATTTTTTAATAAAATGTACTTTCCCAGAAGTTGAAATCAATTGAAACAACCTCTTGGAATCATACGAGAAAATCACAGACCTAATGTACCACAGCCATCCAGTTGACCTGCTCCTGCTGGACTTTGCTTGGGCCTTTGACAAGGTTCCTCACAGTCCACTGCACTCTGAAATATACGCTATCGGTATCAATCGGGCTGTTGTAGACTGGCTGATGAATTTCCTAACAAATCGCAAGCAGAAAGTTCGCTTATTTGCTACAGATGGCCAGCCAATCTACTTTGACGAGACCGAAGTATTGAGCGGAGTACCACAGGGAGCTGTACATCTCAGTAGCTGGCAATCTCAGTACAAGTAGTACAACACAAGAGGACACTAAGAAGCTATCAAAGTCAAGCTACCGATCAAAAACTCGCTAAACATTCTGTACAAGAAGTCATAAACCGTTGTAATCAACTGAAATATTCAACTGTTAATGCTCCCTCCATTCAGTCACTCCAGGTCTGGAAGACCTTAAATCTGTCAGATGGATTAAGTTGATTAAGGTGAAATGCCTTGGGAAATATATTTTATGCCAAAGGATGCTGTCTGCCAGCCATTGTGTGACGCAGTGGCATGAATTATCTTGGACTACAACGTTTTAACAATAAAACGGTATGTTCTCACAGCTCAAATGAAAAATACCTGTTGGGATACTCAAACGTCAAAAACGCTCACGTGAGGATGGCGGGCAAAGAAGCGAGGATCATCAGAATCATTATCATCATCATTATCATAATCACCATCAAAACCATCCTCATTATCATCATCATCATGCAATTTAGTGATAATCCAAGATCATGGTTTGTAAGAAGAATGACCGGGTCCTTGCTAAGAAGAAACCGGATTCATAAATCCCCGCCCTATATCTGGCTGATGTAACCTGATCTACCTATAACTACCTGAAGTAAAATCAAGAGGGCTGTGCTCATTGGGAAAAAGAACTGTGGAAAGGGGGAACGAATTGCCCAGGATGGGGCCACCTCTGCCTCCAAACCAAGTGCTTCGACTCCTACCATAACACCAACACGTCACTCCTCATATACTCCTGAACCTTGCACTCCAAAAAAACATGCCCATGTTATAACGCAGTGACTGAGAGTTTTACCGCGAGAGGTCATGAAACATGCTACGTCAGAACTGAGAAACCCATCAGAAAGATAAATTTATGAGTGATTTAGACCAGACTTTGCCAATGCCCCTATAGACAGCTTTGTCGAGAAGATGTAGTACTACGCGCCTCCTCCGCATGTACTTTCCCCTTGCAAGTGTTAATGCTACCCCGTGTCCTTTGCTTTGCTTATTGTGTATCTTAGGTGATTGGGTTATAATAAAAGACTGAAATCAAATGCTAAAGCTACTAAATTCATTTTTATATAAATAATCTCAACGTTGCCATGAGTTGAAATAATATCTCTTTTTCTCTCACCACCACCCATTTTTTCTTCTTTGCATGGTACTTACCACCTTTTTAAATTGGTAGTTTCCGGATTCTTTCTAATAGAAAATTTTAATTTTTTGGCTTTACATTTATCAGTTTGTCTTTATTCGTTGTAGGTTTTACCGTTTTTATGACAGTATTCGCTGCATTATAAATTTAATCACATTCTGGGAAGTGAACGAGGCGAGATGAATGTTGTAAAACATGCAGGGGAAATAAAAACTAAATCAGTCAAAGAATACATTTTTTGCACAAAGAATACATTATATTCGTACATATTGTAGTATTTTTATTCCAGTAACTAAGATATTTTTACAAATATTATCATATATTTTTTCCAAACGGAAGGGTACTGAAATAAGAAGTAAAAATTATTAAACAGAATCAAAGAGTAAAAATTATGTTAAGTTGCAATTATGATTCATTACTAACGAATCCAAAAAATAGAAGATTTGATTTTAGTAGACCTTTCAAGATTAGTTTTAGAATATTGTCGAAATTGCTGTCCTTCATTTTTTTTCAACTAGTTTAGCACTGTTGACTTAGTTTTTTCAAGTACTTTGAATTTTTAATTCTTCATTTGTCTTCCTTTTTTTCCAAAGCAGTGATGGACTGAAAATTAACCACAGAAACAACCAAAAAAAAAAGTTGACGAAACTTATTTCTTTTACACATAATTCAAAAGGAATGCCTAGGCAGAATTTCAAAGGTCAATTATTCTTATTTTTATTGCTTACAGTTTGATTACATATTTATTGTTTAGAGTTTACTGCGTAGAGTTTTCTTGCTACTTCTGGTTGTGGGCCTTCCCTTGTGCTTTTGATTTGGATGTTTTGCTATGTAATGCGTATTTTGTGAAAATTAACCACAGAAACAACCCAAAAAAAAGACAGTTTTATTGTTTAGAGTTTACTGCTTAGAGTTTTCTTGCTAGTTCTGGTTGTGGGCCTTCCCTTGTGCTTTTGATTTGGATGTTTTGCTATGTAATGTGTATTTTGTGAAAATTAACCACAGAAACAACCCAAAAAAAGTTGAAGAAACTTATTTCTTTTACACATAATTCAAAAGGAATGCCTAAGCTAAATTTCAAAGGCCAATTATTCTTATTTTTATTACTTACAGTTTGATTACAGTTTTATTGCTTAGAGTTTACTGCTTAGAGTTTTCTTGCTAGTTCTGGTGGTGGGCCTTCCCTTGTGCTTTTGATTTGGATGTTTTGCTATGTAATGTGTATTTTGTTAATAACACGCATATACTTAGCAAAACAAATGAAATCAAAAGTACTTTCAGCGTCGCCTCAACGTGGCGGGGAAGTGATAACAGGGTGAAGTTCAATATGAATTTTATGCTAAGAAAATAATCAAAGTAAGAATTAGTTTCATAGATAATTATTATCGACCAAAGCTCTTTTTTCTATACTAATTGCAAATGGGTTTCCACTAGTTACGAATTTTGTACTTTTATTGATATCGAACTCCACTCTGGCTAAGCACGCTGAATCTGTAATATTGAATAATATACCTTGTTTTTTCACAGCACAGTAGAGGTAATATATAGTAGCAAAAAGTTCTATTCTCCATTAAAGATTTTTGACACACATCGAAAACCACACACACTTCATAAACCTGAATTTGTGCATGTTCAACGACATAGGTTTCAGATAGAAAACCAAGTAGCAAATTAAAGCATGGCTCTGACGTGTTGGAAAACTTCCCGAATTTCGTCCTGTGAAATGTGTGTAATGTTTAGAGAAACATTTTACAACTGTATTTTACCTATACTGCGATCCACATGTTCGAGGATAAGATCATGCATACAAATCAGGTATGTTGTTGTAGATCCCCATGACATACTGCTGAACTGCTTTGGATGAATTAGTGGTTCAATTTTAACTTTAAACTATTAGCAACCACACTCGGAGCAGTCGGATAACCCCTTGCAAAAATTGCATAATAAGCAATAAACTTGCAGCAGCAAAAGTTGTTTGTTCTTTCTCAAACACAATACAAATACCACACTCGGAATAGTCGGATAACCCCTTGGTCGAGCTGCCTTCGACGAGCTTGGTTGAGTGGCGCTAATTGGCAAAGGACGAGTCTTTTCTGCTCTAATCAAAAATTGTTTGCACCCATAAGACTTTCTCAAACACAATAAAAATACCACACTCGGAGCAGTCGGATAACACCGTGGTTGAGATGCAACCGACCCGAGCGCCATAAATATTGTCTAGCCCACAGGTTCATCTGACAGATTGACCAAACCCACAAATGAAATTTATGAATATGCAGTTGCCGGTAAATTTTAGCCCATTTCTAACTAAAACAAATGAACTGACATTATTTTTATACAATCCTAGTAAGGGCTCATGTTAGATTTGCCCCTCACTTTATCGGACTATTTGTCTTAGCTTTTTCTTCAATTAGCCATGGCTAGATGCCCACACCTACTTGATTATAATTCAATAATATTATTTCAAGAAGGGTTCAAGGGACTGCTAGGCCAAAACCGCAACTGACACAAGAGCATAATACATTGATTTATTCCAAATTTACTGTTTGAACGAGAAAGACAGACCATTACCAGACACTTTAGAACTCGATTAATGTAGTATACCTTCTTACACTAATCTCAGTGCCATGTTTTATTTTGCCATGCTTGCTTGTTTCAATCATCATAGAATATTTCAAAAGTAAAATTTATAATTTCTATAGGAGGAAACTATGAAATCTCAGGCTTAATACTTAATAATATTATTTTATCGTATCAAAAAATTACAAGGTATCTCATCTTTTTTATTTTTCACGAAAATGTGGCTGTTTGAGAAAAAGAATCTGTTTTGGATTGAGAGATGTCAAATTTGAAGCAAAATTTAGCTAGTCAAGAGTCAAAATGTTGAGATGTGCTCAAAAAATGGCCTTTCAAATGGAGTTTCTAAAGTGCTCTACTTTGAGAAAGTGTAAGTCCATGTTTATTTATAATTTAAAACCGATTTGCGGAGAAGTAAGGTATATTGTGCAAAAAAAAATAATTTAGGTCTTTCTTTTT